>NC_081560.1:115593909-115718986 GCF_022355385.1 Mustela nigripes | reverse complement strand
GGGGGTTGGGAGGGAGACAAACCATAAGTGACTCTTAATCTCACAAAACAAACTGAGGTTTGCTGGGGGGAGGGGGTTTGGGAGAACGGGGTGGTATTATGGACATTGGGGAGGGTATGTGTTTTAGTGAGTGCTGTGAAGTGTGTAAACCTGGTGATTCACAGACCTGTACCCCTGGGGATAAAAATATATGTTTATAAAAAATAAAAAATTATATTAAAAAAAAATGAACTATTGGGACTCCGTCAAGGTCAAAAGCTTTTGCACAGCAAAGGGCACAGTCAACAAAACCAAAAGACTACTGACAGAATGGGAGAAGATATTTGCAAATGACCTATCAGATAAAAGGTTAATATCCAAAATCTATAAAGAACTTTTCAAACTCAATGCCCAAAGAACAGAGAATCCAATCAAGAAATAGGCAGAAGATATGAGCAGACTTTTCTGCAAAGAAGATACCCAAATTGCCAACAGATACATGAAAAAGTGCTCAGCATCCCTCGGCATCAGGGAAATACAAATCAAAACCTCAGTGAGATACCACCTCACACCAGTCAGAATGGTTGAAACTAACAAGTCAGGAATGACAAATTTTGGCAACAATGAGGGGAAAGGAGAATCCTCCAACACTGTTGGTGGGAATGCAAGCTGGTGCAGCCACTCTGGAATACAGTATGGAGGTTCCTCAAAAAGTTGAAAATAGAGCTACCTTATGACCCAGCAATCACATTACTGGGTATTTACCCCAATGGTACAAATGTAGTTACCTGATGGGGCACATGCACCCCAATGTTTATAGCAGCAATGTCCACAATAGCCAAACAATGGAAAGAACCTAGATGTGCATCAACATATAAATGGATAAAGAATATAAGATATGTGTATACACACACACACACACAGAGTGGAATATTATGCAGCCACCAAAAAATGAAATCTTGTCATTTGCAGCATCATGGATGGCACTAGAGGGTACTATGCTAAGTGGAATAAGTCAATCAGAGAAGGACAATTATCATGTGATATCTCTGATATGAGGAATTTAAGAAACAAGACAGAAGATGATAGGGGAAGGGAGGAAAAAAGGAAGGAAGATGAAACCATAGAGGAAGATAAACCATAAGAGACTCTTAATATCAGGAAACAAACTGAGGGTTTCTGGAGGGGAGGGGAGGGGTGGGGAGTTGGAGGGATAGGGTGGGTGGGTGATGGACTTTGGGGAGGGTATGTGCTATGGTGAGCACTGTGAATTGTGTAAAACTGATGAATAGAAGATCTATATCCCTGAAACAAATAATTTATGTTAATTAAAAAAATATTTTCAACAGCTTCCTTTAGCGTTTACACTCTGGATAGGGGGATGCCTGGTGGCTAATTGCTTAGGGATCCAACTCTTGATCTCAGCTTGGGTCTTGTTCTTAGCATAGTGAGATCAAGCCCCACCTTTGGCTCTGTGCTGGGTGTGGAGCCTACTTTAAAAAAAAGAATTTTCAATCTGGATTATATTGACTATTTTGTTTTAAGATGTGTTGCATGAATACAGTAGGAATTTATACTGTGGGAAATTAGAAGAGGCACCAAGAAGATTCTATTGAATTACCTAGCCCAGGCAAAGTGAAAATAATTTAACTTCTTTTCATTTCTTAACCAAATTAGAAAAATGGATAGGTTTTCAAAGGAGACAAACTCAAAGAGGAGAGTAAAGTACATGGTCATGTTATTGAAGAAAATATGCAGAAGGAGAAGAGCAGAATGTCATTGTTTTTAGACATAAACTAGAGGTCTTTTTTGTTTCATTTTTTCGTACCTGTCCTGTTTCTCATATACCACTTATGAAATTTAATTTTTTTATCCTAAAAGTGAGGAAAGAATAGAGAAACTTATATATTCACTTAGTAAAGGCTTAATATAATTAAAAAATTCAAAGGCATATCATTTAAAAAATATAAACTATGAGACCTGCTAAATCAAAATTCTGGATGTAGATTAAAAAGGGGGACTGAAATAAATAAATTTCATCATTAAGATAAATTAAAAGGCACCATGTAATAAAGGATGCCAGGTGTTCATGTTAGTCCATTACTTAGCTAAGTCTGTAATTACCATTTTCAGAAACTCTGATCCAGGAGCTTTGTGGGGTCCCAACCACTGCGCCTTTAGTCAACATTAGGAATTTGACGGTTTGTATAGGATGACAGAGCAGAACACTTCTTCAAAGACATCTGTCAAAAAGGACATGAGACATTTTCCAAAATTTCACATAACTGCAGCTATTAGTTTTCAGTAGAAGAGACTAATCATAACACTGGGTAGATGACATTAACTACTTAGTTAAACATCATGAAACAAGCATTTTAGCTGGGAAAATGGTATAAATAGTAGCAAAACCTGAATATGTCCAATCTATCTTTGCACCTAGTAATACACAGCCCGTGAAATTTTGTTTGAAAAACTCCATTTTTCTTGCCACATCGGCCGTTAGTATACTCCTTTTATCATCTTGCCATTTTACCCTATCAGTCCCTCATCCAGTGTTTCATCCCTTGGAAGAAGGTGAGTGAAATAGTTACCTGAAACTTCTGTTCCAAGCTCTTTCATGAGAGCAGGTTCATATAAAAATCAATGCAAACAGCAAGATGATGTGCAGAATCAATTAAAACCAGGCAGCATATCTAAAATAACTTAATTAGGTTCTAATTCCTTTTAATTGCAAAGCCAGAAGCCCAGTGGTTTATTTTTCTTACCTGCACTGAATGATCTGGGAAGGTTAGAATCTTGAGCAGAGGGGCTATGTGTGAAATTAGAGTATTTTAAGCCACTTAAAAGGGAAAAATGCTGAATTTTCTTCAGCTGTCATTTTTCAGGCATGGTTTGCTTTGGGTTTCGTACCTGGACAGGCATCATCTGACCTCCTAGAAGTAGATGCTTTCTGATGGCAGGAGCCCATTTGTGCTCTTGGCACAATGGTTGGTCACTACTGCCATCGACCTTAAATCTGCCCCCCTCTTCAGAGGCTTTTGGTTAAGCCCAAATCAGAACTAAGCCATCCAGTGGCAATGATTATCTTGACAATGTTCAGCTGGCTTTGTCAGATACATTTATTTTGCACTGATGCCAGATTTCTCATTATTACAGTCATTCTATGAATCTGTTATATGATTCACTATTAAAGATGGCAGCCCTGTGAGTATCTCCAGCTGCTGGGGGACCCCTCGGTTGACCAGAACCTGCGGCTCCATAGTTCTGTGTGGCTCTGGTTGATCTTGAGCCATTCCCGTGTGTGTTTCTCAGGTGATTTGAAAGCTTAAGCGTGGAAATATTTTTCTATTTTTCTCCTTGGAACAACTCATTTCTCAAGTTTTACTTTTAGTATTTCAAGGTAAGCAGTAAAGCTTCTCTACTTAAATAGCTGAACACAGTGAACAAAGTTCTGTAATGCAAATTTCTTATCCTTGCTGTTTGTTGTTTTAAATTTCGGTGACTTAACTAAGTATTACCTGTAGTAATAAATTCCTGTTAAGAGTTCATTGTTTTGCTTCTAAGACAGCATGTTATGTCTTATCCGTCAAGGGCTATGAAGTTCTATAGTTGGGCTTATTAAAAAACAAACAAACAAACCAAAAACAACCTTTGCATAATAAGGGTCTGGAATTATGAGAAATGTCCTCCATTTGTTAACATAGCATTTCTGTACAGGAAAAAATGAGAAAAACAGAAAACTTAAAATGTTTAGATAGTATGTGGTTAGTAAATTAGACAGTTTTAAACAGCAGCCATACAAGTGACATGTTAATAAGCCAATATATAACACAAACACATGTTTAAAGAATACAGAACAGAAAAAGAAAACAAAACCCAAACAACAGAAGCACAGTATCAATGATTTTTATGTGCGTGTAAACCCCTTAAGTTTATCTTAGTCATTGCTGTTACAGTTTTATTTTTCTGCTTTTCTGCTCTTAAATTTTAACCTTCTAATAGTAATACTTCAAATGGGGTTACAGGGATCCAATTTGTTTCCCTTCCCACAGAGGATAACAGATGAATACATTACGCCCATCGACTGCATATTGTTCTAAATAAACGTAAATGTAGATGCATTTACATGAAAGCTTTTACCTATAATATGGGTCCCCTAATTGGACATCTTTGGCAAGCTAGAGGCATAGGAATGCCTATCAATACTAAATTGCTGTTAAGATAATTGTTGTAAAGCTTGAGGCTGGTTTAGAATACATAGAGCAGTGTTGTTTGAGTGTGCTCTGGACTCTTATCCATTTATAGCTGCTGAGCTGTTGGTTTTTACACCGTTGTGCATCCCTAACTCTGCTGGTCATTTCAGGGGGTAAGGGGACTAAACCAACACACAGAATTGAAAACACGTTTTTCACTGTCATTTTCAAAAAGTCAAACTCTGCCTTGTGATAACTGTTGCTTAGCTCCCCAACATCAGAAGTACGGAGAGTTTGGAGATGACAGTTGGTAATTTTGTTGTTGTTGTTGTTATTTTCCCTAAGAGGGCTGCAGCTCCTTTACATGGACCCCATCATCTACAGGAGACCCCTGTCTTCTCACAGAGGCTGACTTCGGGGTCGTGGTTCTGCCTGCTACCAACTCACAACCATAATACAGTCTCTAGGAATCCTATGGGCAGGGCTGGGGGCGGTGGATTGACAGCTGCATTTTCAGGGACAGGTAGGGTCTAAGTCACACTTGGAAATGTACCTGAGGGACATGTCAATTTCAGGTACTACTTTGATGGAAAGGATCTGATAATCCATCACATAGTTGGAGGCATTAAGAAACATACCATTATTCATACATTAACGTTAAAAATTCTCTTTGCTGGGGCGCCTGGGTGGCTCAGTGGATTAAGCCGCTGCCTTCGGCTCAGGTCATGATCTCATGGTCCTGGGATCGAGCCCCGCATCGGGCTCTCTGCTCAGCGGGGAGCCTGCTTCCCCCTCTGTCTCTGCCTGCCTCTCTGCCTACTTGTGATCTCGCTCTCTGTCGAATAAAATAAATAAAATCTTTAAAAAAAAAATTCTCTTTGCTGTTAGTGTGCAGATATTGGAAGGAAACTACATGAGATCCAGTATATAATTGTTGAGTGAATAAGTTAAGTTTTTTGGAGAAAACGTTGATCCTCAGTGCAGAAGAAAATACAATGTGAGCTTGTTCTGCATGATACCCTTGGCATCAGGTGTAGCCTTGCAGTCAATACTTCTGAATGATTAGGACAGAGTGTTTCTTTCCTATAATACTTACTGGAAAAAGCAGGACTAGTTAAAGTTTAGATGGCTTTAGTGTGAAATGAAAGTGTGTTCATCTTATGTAAAATTTAATTCCTTTTTTCAGTTGATACATTTGAAAGCCCTCCTTACTTTACCCACGTTAATTTCAAAAAGAGGGGAAAAAAAAGCCAAGATTGTGTTTTCCTGTGTGTGATCTGGAAAGGCAGGCCAGCCCTGAGCTTCCTTCTCCATGAGCTTGATTGACTCCTATCTAGCTGGTCTTAGAGGGTTCTCATAGCGTAATATGGTCATATAGCTGAGCGCTTACAGGTGTAGTTTTGGAGGACTAAAGGGAAAATGGACCTTTTTTCCAGGATCCTGAATTACAACTGCTTGTGATATACCACCCAGCAGTGATGATCTTTTTCTTATTGAAATTGGTCTAGGGGAGTCCAACAGCCCACATAAGGCACAATATTGTAGAGTCTTGAAGGAATAACCCTAAAAGTGGCTACCAGAAGTTCCCTACAGCAGGAGAAGTCCCTAAATATTTGCTCACTTAAAATAAAGCAAGGAGCAGGCCAAATTTAACAAAAAAATTAACATGACGAAATAAAAATCACAGAAAAGAACCAAGGTGACTCTTTCGATGATTCTCACATACACTTTTTTTTTTTTTTGAGAAATGTTTGTTGAATGAACAGATTATCCAATCTGCTCAAGTGGAAATTACACATTTTTTCTGATTCAGAACGAGTTAGAACAGTATCTTTAAAAATGATAAGTTGGAGGAAGAGTGATGCAGACCCTGTGACAGAAATTGCATTCACTTTGTGTTAATAGTGCTCTCTTAAGTAACGAAGTTGATTTAGTGTGGATTATCTGCATACTTTTACAGGAGTTCTGTTAAAACTAAATCTGTGGCGTTGATTTGTATTTAAGTAGTGAGGAAATCGATAGCGTAGATATCTGTAATTGTCTAATTGTGTAACGTCTGTAGTTGAAAGAAAATTCAGACTCTATGACACTCCATATCTGTTTTAGCTTAACCAGTTTGAACATTTACCTTTGTGTGTGCATGTGTATGCGTGCACGTGTGTGTGTGTACACACATACATACACAGTGTATGTATGTACTCTGGGCAATCTTTAGAGTAAAAGGAGCACTTGCCACTTTTGGGTTAAATCTAAGGCCTTGTCCTGCATTTCTGAAAAATTTTGCTTTGATTGTTCTGACTGTCCAGTATTGTTCAAATTCATCAGTATTTTAAGGCTTTGGAGCCCACATCTGGCATGAAAAGGTAAACTCCTCTATCAAAGTGATCCAAATCAGACTAAGTGGATAAAATTATCCTTAGCCACACTAAATAGAACATATTATTTAAAAAAATGAAAGTACTTTTTAAAGAGGGCCTTGTTCTGAGGAGGAATGTGATTTTGCAAAATAGATTTTTCTCTTTTACTCTTTTTTCCCTGTTTTTTTTTTTTTAAACAGTTTTTCTTATTGGAATACCTTTCCATACCTGTTGTAAGAATGGTTTTGAGGTCTTTTAAATATAACATGAAAATAAAGTCATTTTTAGAAATTGTATGGAACAATGGGGAGGAAGATATCCTGAGTGAAAAGTATAGTAGTAGTAGATATTAATGTGTTTTCTTCACTTCTTAAAGTATACACAGTTTAGTATCCTCACTCTTTATGCTAAGCTCTCCTGGTGATTTATAAGCATGCTAAATTTTGAGAAGCCTTCCTCAATTTCATATAAAAAATGTGAACTCTTTTTAAAAAACAGTTGAAGGGCGTGAAAAAATTTTAAATCAATAGATGCTTTGATCAAAACTGTGTTTTAGGAAGAGTCACTCATTGAACAGATATTTATCCTTCCTGTGTGCCAGGCATTTTGCTAGGAACCTGGGGGGGTTGGTGGTGAATAAAGTACCATAGTCCCTACCTGATGCAGATCACAATATGATGGGAAATAGAGATAATAAATAACTATGAATAAATAATTATAAATTATGCCCAAGTCAAGTTCATTCTTTGAGGACTGGATCAACTGCTGACCCACAGTAGAGATTTTCTTGGTAGCCTATTCCCATTTAAATATTCTTTGATATAACTTTGCTTAGTTTTACTTAGTTCTTTCCTATTAAACTTTTCCTTGATAACAAGAGAGTATCTTAATGACTTAGTTATGATTACTCTTTTATTTTTTTTTTTCCTTGTCGACCCCTCTTTTTTTCCCCACAGACTGCTCAAGGTGGTGGTCATCGGACACTCCTCTATGGACATGCCATATTGCTCCGCCATTCCTACAGTGGCATGGTGAGTAGGCATGTTGGTATCCTCTCTCAGATGGTCCATTTAGACATAAATCATCAGGAGACATTGGTAATGGCTTTTCAAGGGATGTATTAATGAGTTCTGTAATTGTATGTGTTCTTTAATATCTTTGTCCCTGGTTTAATTTTCTCATTTATAAAATAAGAATTAGCTTTGATGACCTGTAAAGTCCTTCATTTCTATCATTTGTGACTCCTGTTTTTTAGTCTCTTTTAATAGACTGGTTTTAGGAGGAGGGAGGCATAAGAGTCAAGAAGTATTTCTCAGTTCTTATTATTTTTAAATGGTTCATTTATTAGAAAATTAACTCATATGATTAAAGAAACAGATAAGATTAAAAAAGCCATATCCACATGGGTTATCCTTATACATATAGATACCCATACACATTTCCATCTGTCTGTGTAGGTATATGTTTGTGCACTTCTGTATATTTTTATGTTATGTCAAATGATACATTTCATTTATTTTATATGTAAAAGTTTTATTCTATTCTTTTAAAAGCTTTATTAAGTTATATAAACAGCTCATACTCATTTTATGAAATTTGGAAATTACTGAAGACACAGTTCTTCACGATCATCTTAATGAGAGAAAGTGTGGGGATTTCTAACAAATTGTAATCTTTTCTGTTACAAGAATTTTATGTAATTGAGATCTTACTGTATAAGCAACTTATGTCCTGATTTTTAAAACATATTGTTTTAGCATAAGCATTTTCTACATCATTTAAACTTTTCATCAGTATAACTTTTGTGAATACATGAGGGTCCAACCTTTAGAAGTAAAATATAATTGATTATTCCTTTTAGGAAGGAGATAATTCTGATATTATTTAAATCAAAACAGGTGACTAAGCATAACCTTACTATCAATACTGAAAACATAAAAAATTATCAGTATTAATCACAAATACCAGTGTGAACATCTGACTTAAAGTTCTAGTTAATTCAGAAGTATAGGAAGAGAAGTATAGGAAAAGTATAGATATGATTTTAATGATACCTTAATAATATCCTTTCTATTAATGTGCTTCATCATATAAATAGAATCAAATAAGAAAAATAACAATCATCTTAATAGGCACTGAAAAGGGATTTATTAAAACTCAAGATCCATTTCTTTTTTTTTTTTTTAAGATTTTATTTATTTATTTGACAGAGAGAATCACAAGTAGATGGAGAGGCAGGCAGAGAGAGAGAGAGAGAGAGGGAAGCAGGCTCCCTGCTGAGCAGAGAGCCCGATGCGGGCCTCGATCCCAGGACCCTGAGATCATGACCTGAGCCGAAGGCAGTGGCTTAACCAACTGAGCCACCCAGGCGCCCCTCAAGATCCATTTCTAATAAAACTAAGCATTGATTAATTTCTCAGTGATAAGGAAAATATAAACATCAAATCAGTAACCAACATCAATTTTAATTGTCAAACACTAAAGTGATTCTTGACAAAACTAACTCATAAAAATAAACAAAACCAAAAACATCTCTTCAACATTGTTCCAGAAATCTTGGCTGACACAGCAAGATACGAAATAAAATTAAGGCATATACTCTAGTAAAGAGGCTGGATACTAGATAAATATGTAAATACAGTTACATAGAGCAATAGTGCATTAAAAGTTCATGGAAAGAATTCTGTTTCTAATACCAGTCAAAACACGAAAAAAACATGAAATAATAAACATAAGGGACTGTTTTAAGAAAAGTACCCTTTATACGTATTGCGTTAGGAGCCTGGACTTGGTCAGTAGATCTAGGTTTAGGCTCACTTTCCTATATGCTGTTCAGCCTTGGAGAACTCTTTGGAGTCTCTAATTGCATTTTAATATTTTATTCATTTAAATGTTATTTAGCACCTACTGTGTGCTATACACTGTTCAAGAGGCTGTATATTGTTGTGAAGAAGATCGTGTCCTTGTCCTTATGGAACTTAATGAACGTTTAGTGGAATAATTATGGTACTTACCTCATAGTTGTTGTGAACATTATTGGACGAGAAAATGTGTTAATAGTCACAGTACCTAGTACTGTAATATTATTGCAAAATATCGTAGAAGACTTTAATAGGATAAAAGCAGACATTTAATATGTTTACATCTAAAGTCTGTAAATCTCAGGCAGCCTTTCTCAAGGTCAGGCTCACATTTCTACACTGGGACCCTCAATATCTTTCTATAACCTTAGGAGCCAGTGTTTTGTCGTCAAGCGACAGAAATTGGACTTTCCAGGTGAATTTGATTTATATCCCAGTGACACTGACTTCCATTTAATATATCAGCACATCTGTCCCCTGATTGGTTCATCTGCTCCCTTCTCACACTCAGACACCCACTGAGGTGGATGGACCAGTTTCCCAGTAAGACTTTTCTAGACTTTGCATTATTTGTCCAGTGATTCTGGGAGATCTGGGCTTGCTCGGTGCCTGGAATTGGCTCTGACTACTCTTTGCAGGGCTCCTGTTCTTGCTGACAGCGCACTCGTTGCTGTGGATGGTAGTGTATCTTGAGCTCATGCTATGTTCATCCTTGTGTTCTCGTTCTTTTTTTTTTCTTCCTTCATTGCCTAGTCTTATTTTTTTAGTTAAAATTTTTTTATTAACATGTATTATTTATTTGAGGGGTACATGTCTGTGACTCATCAGTTTTACACAACACACAGCACTCACCACAACACATACGCTCCCCAGTGTCCATCACCCAGCCACCCCGTCCCTACTGCCCTCCCCTTCAGCAAACCTCAGTTTGTTTCCTGAGATTAAGAGTCTCTCATGGTTTGTCTCCAAAATTTGTCTTTTTCTTATTGACTTACTTCACTTAGCCTAATACCCTCTAGTTCCATCCACGTCATTGCAAATGGCAAGAGTTCTTTTTTGATGGCTGCATAGTATTCCATCGTGTGTGTGTGTGTGTGTGTGTGTGTGTGTGTGTGTATGTGTGTGTGTGTGATATCACATCTTTTTTTATCTGTTTTATCCATTTTTCCATTGAAGGGCATCTCGGCTCCTCAGTTTGGTTGTTGTGGACATTGCTGCTTCTTTTCACTGCATCTGTATCTTTGGGGTAAATACCCAGTAGTGCAATTGCTGGTCATAGCTCTATGTTTAAAATCTTGAGGAACCTCCATACTGTTTTCCAGAGTGACTGCACCAGCCTGCATTCCCACCAACAGTTTAAGAGGGTTTCCCTTTCTCCATTTCCTCACCAGCTTGTGTCCTCATTCTTACACCAATTACCAAGGTTTTTGAAGTTGGAATGGGGTTAAGGGAGTTCAACTGACTTATCCTAAACTTCATGTCCAACAATACAGTTAAGGAAACTGAAGGAGGAGGGGGAGATGTAAGGAGATGATGGTGTTGCAAGAACTGGATTGTTCTTGGGGAAACCTACACACAGGCACACGGGAGAGAATCTCACTGGAGTGAGGTCACATGCTGCACAACAAAATAAATTCCAGATGGATTTCAGAGAGTTAAGATTTTAAAAATGAAAATGAAACTAGAAGATGAGAGTGAATTGTTTTCAAATTTCTGGTGGGAAGGAAGATTTCCAACTGTCAGATCAGGTTGTATTTCTGCTTAGGATCATGAATACCTCATACAGCGAGAGATGTACAGACATATCCCCAGTTAGGTGTCGTCTTCTACCAACAGAACACATTTCCTCAGTTGTTCATGTGTGGGGAGGGGGGAGCTCATCTCCTACTGAATGTTGTTTAAGTGTTGTTCCACCTCCTGATGAAGAACCTGGGTTTTGCACAGAAGCGTCCAGATGTGAAGGAGAAGACTGATAGAGCAGAGATTTACTGGTAGCAAACTCAGAGTTAGACCCCCATGGGACTAAAAATGCTCAGTGACAACGACTGATTCTGTATCTTCTAGTATCTGTGCTGCCTGTCCACCTCCCGGTCTTCAACTGATAAACTGGCCTTTGATGTTGGCTTGCAAGAGGACACAACAGGTGAGTACCTTGTTCCCGGAAGAGGCTGCGTTCCAAGAGAATGTGGCAGGGATGGAACTGGAAGATGTAAGATATAGAGATACAGTAGATAAATGTTCTTATGTTCGGGGTCAGGAAGACAAAAATGAATGCCTTTCTAAGGAAAGTTTTTAGTAGAAGAAGGAAGTGTATGTTGTTCCTGTTAGTTTGTCATTGCCATGTAATTAGCTGGATGTTTAAATTGTATCTCAGACCTTATTCTTATTAGGGATTTGGCTAGAAAAACCATACTTATTACCGGATTTACTGGCTGTTAACTGTATTAGTGTGCACTGATCTGCTTGTGAAATAGCCTGCAAACCTCTTTTTTCTTTTATCTTAAAAATAGTTTGTCTAAAAAATGAAACATACTTAATATCACTATTGAGACAAAAAAGATAGAAAATGAAAGTGCTTCATTTCTGTGTCCAGAGGGCTACAGATCTGTCTGAATATACATGTATTTTTATATTTCGAACCAAAATGTATACATAAACACATTTATCCTTTCAGAAAATCGAAATAGGAGGACAGGGGCCCTATTTTTTATTCTGTTACATTTTATACAGCTATGTTCAATGTGATTATTTAATCTTTTACAATGAGCATGCATGGCTTTTAGAATTAAAAATAAGTAAAAGACCAAGTAGAAATAAAAGGAGGGCAATAGACCAACTCCTATTAAGTAGTTCCTTTCAGAGGTGGGATCAAGCTTTGCCCCCACATCTACCCCCATTCGTATTTTGTTTTATTTTTTTCCTATTCGTATTTTAAAAAATACTTTCCCAGGAGAGCCTGGGTGAGTCAGTCAGTTAAGGATCTACCTTTGGCTCAGCTCTGCCTTTGGTTCAGGTTGTGATACAGCAGTCCTGCGATCGAGTCCTACATTGGGTTCCCTGCTCAGCTGGGATCCTGCTTTTCCCTCTCCCTCTGCCACCCCCACCCCAACTCGTGCTTTCTCTTGCTCTCTTTCTCTCTCTCAAGTAAATAAAATCTTTAAAAAATACTTTCTTGTACTCTATAGTTTTGAGACAACAAATGGATAAAAATAAAGTAATAGTCACCAACCTAATTAACTCTTAAGAGACCAGTACATCATTATGCATGAAAATTCCAGAATTCTAGACACCAAAAAGATAAGTATTATTTTATTTTTCTCTCTTTTTTAAGATTTTATTTATTTATTTTAGAGGGAGGGAGAGTGGCGGAGGGGCAGAGGGCAAGGGAGAAGCAGACTCCCCCCTGAGTGCAGAGCCCCTCATGGGACTCATCCTAGGACCCTGAGATCACGACCTGAGCTGAACCCAAGAGTCAGCCACTTAACCAACTGAGCCACCCAGGCTCCCCAAGATAAATACTATTTTTGATTTTTATTTCATTTTATAGAAGCTCAGTCATTCCTCTGTGTCTTTGCTAGTTGTTAAAAAAATTTTTCTCTTTTGATATCCTTCAGCAACAGTTAGATGAAAAAGTCTTCAGTTCTCTTTCTCAAAAGGAGTAAAGAACATGCATGATCTAGAATTTGTTTTCATACACTGAGATGATTATATAAGTCAAAACAACAAAATGAGGTCCCTCTGCCTACGTCTGATCCATTTATACTACTATTTTCCCCATAGCTTTTTACTTCATCTGAATTGCTGCATTATTATCATATTTCTTATTTCTTATGTGCTTTGATCGGAATTAAACTCCTAAGGCAGATGATTTTTTCTTCCTTGTTTATCGATGCATCCCCAGCTACTAGAGCAATGATTGACAAATAGTGGGTGCTTTATAATTGTTTGAGTAAATGAATGAAAACTCCCTGCAACTCTAAAAATGTGAATTGAATGAATAATGAGTCCTGTAAGGTGACGTTCAGGTAGGACTATGGTTTGTCTAAGAAAAGCATCCCAGGGTTCATTGCAGACTGGCTGTAAGAATGCTTGAGAAATGTTACTGGATGATTAATTTACCCATTTATGCAAATTGAATTTTTATTTAGTGCCTGTAGTATGCTAGTAGGAGCTGGGGAAACCCCAATGAACAAAACACATAAAATTCCTGCTGTTACGAAACTTATATTCTGGCATTGGGGAATTAGCAAAGAAGAAAAAAACCAAGTATTAGGGAAAAACAATAAAGCTGGTGAAAGGGATGGAGTAAGTATTAGATAACAGATACCACCGAAAAACTATTCTCATTTTTGGATAGAGCTTGCATTTGCATTCTAAAAGGAACTATAAACAGGTTGAAGAATTGTTTATATAAATTTATACTGTAGCTAATGGGCCTGGAGAATGAATTGTTATGTGGCTCAGGAGGCTTATGCTCGACTAGTTCTAGAAAAAATTATTTGATTTAATGTGTACCCAGTTATTTTTATAATGTATCCTTCTATAGTAGGATTCTTTTATATAATTTTACCCTTAGTTTAGTGGAAACTACCACCCATTAAAATAAAGAATAAAAACAAGGCACAGAATAGTAAAATTTCAGTGACAACACTGTATCTATTTTTAATCTGTATCTCCCACAAGTACAGAGTTTTAAAATTGATACAACACAACTGTTGCATTACAACACCCCAAGTCCTTTTGAAAATCATGTGCCAGAAAACTAGATATTTGTACAGAGAGCAGTGAACATGGGATTATGTAAAGAATGCAGGAAGGTCAGCATGACTGGTAAGTTTGGCCTAATGGTAGCATAAATAGCTTTTTAGAGGGGGGAAGACACCAAACCTCACTTTGCAAAATGCCACAGCGGGGTTCCATGAGGAGAATCTTTGCATTTCAGTATGTCTTTATCCTGAGTTAATTTGGCCTCAGTCTTTTGATTTTCGTGGTCTGCAAGATGAATTTACTGTCAGTTTCAAACTTCGGGAAGCTGTGGGAAGGATGGTTTTATTCATTTGTCAGGAGACTGATTTGGAAGCCTTGTTTTATTTTCCTCTTTCATTTTGGAGCTGCTGGCAAGAAAGACAGATTTCATAGTGAGAGGTGCCTCTTTGTGTTCATCCTGCAGGGGAGGCTTGCTGGTGGACCATTCATCCCGCCTCCAAGCAGCGGTCGGAAGGAGAGAAGGTTCGGGTCGGAGATGACCTCATCTTGGTCAGTGTGTCCTCTGAGCGGTACCTGGTAAGTGGGCCCATGCGGTCATGTGTTTGGCAGTGGGATCAAGTGCAGGCCAATCCTGCTTTCTCTGTAGACTGCGAAGGATCTAGGGAATTTACTTAGAGATAAGTCCGTATCTCTTCTTGACAAGTGACAAATAACTCCCTAAGTAGGGGAATAATGTGACCTTTGTGGAAGTGCGGTTTCCCAGGTTTAGGCTTCCCTGGTACCGTTCGCTCGTGTCTTTGTGAGCCTGAGAGCACCTGTTCTTAGATTATTGTACCAACGGCATGGAAATGCGGTCGAATCAGGAGTTCAAAATTCTGTGGACCAGTGAAGAAGGCTATATTAAGGAGGTTCTGAGTACCAATTCTGACATCTATGAAAGCAGGTGGTTATACGAGAAGCTCGTACCTGTTGAGAAAAGAGAAATGGACACAATGAGTTTCCCTCTCTCATCTACACGACATTTTTTCAGAGGGCAGGGGTTAGCAATGGGAGAAGGGAAGAAGAAGGTCTTATTTCAACTTCATAAGTGTATTTTATTTCTGTGGCGAGGCCATGATATATTTGACTTAAGTTATTTAGTGAACTTTTGCCAAAGAATAATCCTGGACCAAAGTTTGCAGAAGGGTGAAGTCAATCGGAGTATGAAGGAAGCCAGTGCAAAATATTCTTTTTATTTTAAGGTTGAAAAAGTAATTAGACAAATAGGAGCGCTTGACTGGCTCAGTCAGTAGAGCATATGACTCTTGATCTTGGGGTCGTGAGTTCAAACCCCACTTTGGGTGTAAGGGATTACTTAAATCTTAAAAAAAAAAAAAAAAAAAAAAAGAAAGAAAGTGAACAGGTATAAATGGGGGTATTACATGTCTATTTCTATAAAAAAAATTCCAAACACCATAGTGGATGATAATTGAAATAAAAATCAGAAGTAAAACATTGCTTCAGTTAAGCACAGACTGATTTATAGAAAGTGTATTCCGACTGGCATAAATCAGAATATTATTTATGTGTAATGAATTTAGGATTAAGTAGGTAGTTGGTACCCCCTGCTCCATGAATATGGGAGTTCAATTGGGTTTGGGGGTATTGGAAGTCACTTTCACTTACCAACCCATTTAGTTCCAGTTTTGAGAAAAGAACAGTTTTGTTTTACTTGCATTGTGGAAAGAGGTAATAAGACAGGGAAATGATGAAACAGTGTTCTTGTAACTGACAGGGAGTATTAAATGGAACAGCTAACATTGCCTTGCTAAAGGGAGGCCTGGAGCATTTCTCTCCTTTTGTCTCTTAACCAATGGAGGTGGAAACAGGCACCCTCCACATTTCTAGGACAAGTGTGTCAATTTGTCAAATAAGCATTTATTAAGCCCTTGCTGTGTGCATATGCTGTGCATTAAGGTGCTGTATGTCTTGATCAGGAGATAGACATTTTGAGTTGTATTTTACATGGAAACCAATAACAGCTAAAAATAGTCCATGAATGCTTTTAAAGATCTACAGATCTTATTTTGATTTTGGCATATAACCATGCATGTTTTTTGTCATATGACTTGTACTTTCCACTGAAGGAGTAGAAAATGGGCAATCTCGCCAGGGCTGTGGCTTCTCGAATCAATTCTGCTACCACTTTTCAGAGAGAGGCGTGTAATTGCCTGAATTCTAGCTTTCTCACTTGCAACATGATGATGATTATACTTAACACAAGGTTCCTGGGATGAAGCAATGAGATAATGAATTTGAATATGGTTTGATTGAAAAAGCACTATACAAATAAGACCAATAATCCTAATGCATGAGGCTCACCTTCTCTTGCTTTTAGAAATCAATAAACCTCATGATTAATGAAATCCACAAGTTATGTTCGAGATACCTTTTAGCCCCCTTTTTTTCTTTTTAAAGATTATTTATTTATTTATTTGATATTTTACAGAGATCACAAGCAGGCAGAGAGGCAGGCAGAGAGAGAGGGGGGGAAGCAGGCTTCCCGCTGAGCAGAGAGCCTGATGCGGGTCTTGATCCCAGGACCCTGAGATCATGACCTGAGCTGAAGGCAGAGGCTTTAACCCACTGAGCCACTCAGGCGCCTCCCCTTTTAGCCCTTTTATGCAAGTTCCTCTTCTGGTAACCTCTTTGAGAGCTACACACAGTGGCCAACCAGACTGTTAAGATTTCTCTTTCATTGGATAACAGACTCAGTGCTTATAGTGCTCATCTCTGAGCACCTAGCATGTCGTAGAAAGTACAGGAAGGACCAAGGGCACATTGTGTGTGGTTACTACCGTCAAAGAACTAGTGGAAGAAATGAACCAAACACCTAGGGCAATGTTTGAGAATATTACAAAGGCAGTAAGTATGTGTTACTGTTTAGGGTATAAGATACAGATATGGTTAATTAATTATAATCTCATGTTGCCACTGTGGTTGATTAGAAGGATCTAGAGAAAGTACATACAGGCAAGAAGTGCCGGAGTTAAAGGTCTTTGGACTATAGCAGTTGGAATAATCTACATACAACTGGATAACTAAAAATGGGCTGTGTGTCTATATATTTTGTTTGTTGGTGTAAATATGATCCTGGGCCAATCACATAACTTTGCAAAACCCTCAGTTTCTTCATCTGCAGTAAGGTGATGATAAATCTGGCTCACAGAGGTGTTAACAGGATTAAATGCTTTGATCCAAGCAAGACTTGTAGCTCCTTGAATGGTACATGTAAGAATTGCTTATGAGTTACCGCCACTATTTACCTGGAAGGTTTGTACTTATTGAGAAAGGTTAAGGAAAAGGCAGATAACTTAATCAGAAGAGAAAATCAGAAAGGGAGCATGAAGGGAGTAGGTAGCTGATTTTAAATAAAGGCTTGTCCTGGAAAGCCAGGTTCACATTCTGAGAAGTCGCTGGTGTCTTTCAAAGGAAACAAGTTAAGAACTTTGGCTGAAAAACACAGTCCTTATAACCAACTATTCTAAATAAATATTTCTAGTCATTGATTTTATGACTTTTTGTCATTGGTGTCCATTGACCTTGATCTGTTTTTCATCCAGGAGCAGTGATGAGCTGAGGTTAAACCATCAAAATGTGCATTTGGTACTCTACTATAGCTCATAACTGTTGGGGTGCTAACTGGGTTAAAATGGATGGACTGTAAGTGACTGATTTGCAGCCTGTGCTCTGCAGAGGTGCCTCATGGACGGGCAAGGGTGCTGTGTTGGGTACTGGGAGCCCCCAGGCTCCGTCCTCCTCTGCTTTATAAGTTGGACCTCCCTGCATGATTTCCCAGGAATAATGAGTCTTTTTCCTAGAGATGGTTGTAAATCACTCATCCAAATACTGTCCTTTCTCATCTGGCTATTTCGTATTCTAATATAGAATGATATCTTAATCTCCTTTGTAGGGCTATCCGAAAGGACAAAGAAATTCCTTTGCTCCTATTGGACTACTTGTTTTTTCAAGAAGACTTGGGCAAAGCAGCTTAAATATAAGAGAAATAGACAATTTAAAATAGAGAAAACATGGTCAAGTAGGTATTCTGACTGTGAATCTATTTCAAACTAAACAAGACAAGGTAAAGCATACAAAACAAGCTTTACTGATTTAGAAAGATGTAAAATCAGCCTGGTATGCACAGAAGTCTTCAGTCCATGGATTAGATTGCCTGCTTGGAAATGTTGATTGTTTTGACTAATTTTTTCTTAATTAGGTCACCTATAGAAATAGGGTTTTTTTGTTTGTTTTTAAGATCCATGAGAACATTGCCAAACAAACGTCTGAAAGGAAGAACAGAGCCCCACGATCTAAAGAGTGATGACAGATGCGTGAAGAAGACTCTTTCGGGCTTCCTAAGAATTTCCGTACCTCTTCCCCGCCCCATCTCTGAATTTCTGATAAGAGATGCTAGGTGTTTTGGTGGTAGAATAAGTTGCTGAATTGCCTCAAGTTGCATAAAAATATCTATAGCTAAGAAGGACCGTGACCATAAATATTTCCAAGCTAATGATGGCATCAACCAGTGCATTATTTATTTATTTAATGTGAGCCTTTTCCTTTTTTTCTCTCTGGGGCTCAGGTGATGGAAGCGTAGGATATTACACATGGAAAGAGTGTCTGTTCTGTGCCCCTCATTTTTTTCTCAGAAGAAAATAAATGAAGCTCGTGTGGTGATATGTCTTGCTTACTTGTGTTCCCTGTCACTGGATGGTAATTTATCCAGAATGTTGCTCACCAGGGCCCAAGTGCCTGATGCTCAGAGAAATAGATGTGTTGAACAAATGCATCTGATAAGGGTTGAATTCAGATAGTCTAAAGAAATTTTTGTGTTGAAGACTCCGTGGGCAACCTGAGAAAGCCTATTGACTGCTTGTCTTCGTAAGGTTTCATTTTATTTTATTCTTTAAAATTTTTTATTGTGTTATGTCAGTCACCATACAATAATACATCATTAGTTTTTGTTTTTGTTTCTTACATCATTAGTTTTTGATGCAGTGTTCCAAGATTGTAAGGTTTTAAAAAGCACAAAATAGATGCTCAGGATTACAAAGAAAACTAAAATTTACCAAAGTGGAGTTCTGATTATTTAGAATATCCTGTTTCTGAGATTTTGTGCTTTGATCATAGAATGTCCTGTTCCCCAAAACACCGTTCTGGGACCACCGCAGCCTTGGTTGCCTCCACTTCTGAGTTCAAATCTGCGTTTGTTGACAGATCCTCTACTGATTCCTGTGGTCATTAGATCTTGAGAGTCACTAACAGAAAGGTCAAGGTGACCTTTGCTGATGGGTTGATGCTCCCATGGTATGTAAATTCTAGAGTAGTTACATGTTTCAGCCTAAGGTCCACTTTGCTTTCAACCTCGGCCAACATCTCTTTTGCTTTAAGGAGGACTTCCTTTTAGTAACTGAAATTGTTACTGCATCCTGAGTATTTAATATGACAGGCCTGACCCGATGTTGTTCTTCCTCAGACTTCCCTTTGCTGTTTAAGCAGCAAAATTAATGAGAAGCTTCCAAAATAATAAGGCCTGGAGAATATTTTCTTGAGAAGAATGAGCATTATGTAGATAAATTTATACAGTGTAATATAAACTTGAAATTTTTTTGGACTTTCTCTGACTGAAATTTTCATACTTTTATGATCCTCTCATATGTAGTATTTATATCTCGGCTTATGTAGGATTTGAAAATTGCATCTTAACCCACCTCTACACCCCCATTATTTTCTTTCCCATAGCAGTGGCTCCATATTTTGTGAAGTACAGGTCCTTGTACCTGACTTCTCTGCAGATCCATGTCTCACTGTGTTCTGAGCATGTGCTCTAAGCCCCACAGGTGAAGCTCTCTATTTGATGTTCCCATATCTCTCCATCAGAGCATCTTGAAGGGCTAGAGAGGTCCAGGCCACTTTCCATTATGAGGTTTCTAGTATATTAAAAGTGAAAATCTCCAAGCTTGTTGACAAAATGTAAATTGTCTCGGAAAAATTTTGGCACGTTTTAAACATTTCTACTTAGTGCCTTATCATTCATTATTAATACACATTCCCAAATCCAGTGTATGTACAAACTTACTTGAGGACGATATCTCTAAATACCAGACCACACAGTTCTACTGACCCCTCAAAGCCCTTATCCCACCCGAAATACATCTCTGGTGCAGATGTTGCCTATCCTCAAGGTTCTGTGTGACGAACCATGTTCACATTAGGTTGGCTAAAGTGTTCTTTTTTCTCCAATCCTGTAGCATTTTGATTACATTTCACCTAACAGTTTAAAAAAATGCTGCCTTGTAGCATTTTGCCTATATATTTTCCCTTCCCATCCCTATGACAAGCACCCTCAGGGTCCAGAGAAGGTGTTCCCTTACTATTTAACACAGGCTTCCTACACAACATGTTCGTGAAACATGGTGAACTAACAAATAATGGCATTTATCGTCATGGGGTATGAACTTTCACTCGAATTTAAATGTAAAAATAGAATCGTTTTGAATTGTCTTGTAATGGTTTGGGAAAATCCATATGGATGTGTGTGTGTGTGTGCTGTTATTTTAACTCAGATCATTGAAATAGGAATATTTATATAATAACTTCAGAAATTTTTTTTTGGTTTGTACAACTTAGATTCTAAAGGTTTGGTTGGCTTCTCCATGTACTTGCTTAGTGAATAGTGCTGTTCAATGTGGGTATATAGTCGTGAACCTCTTTCTAATCGCTTATGAAATGGGGAAGAAATATACACAGAACAATGATGTCGTGTGATGATAGCTTTGAAGGAACTTGTATTTTTCTTGGTTGCGGAAGCAGAGCGCATACGACTTATTTGTAAATAGTTAAATAATATTAATACTGGGGAAGAATTGAATGACCAAATCTCAGCTGGGATTTTGTGGCAGTGGGACAGGCTCAGTTTAAGGGGTTGTAAACAGGCCTATCTCCTTGAGAGGAGCAGGGGGGTCAGAGCAAGTGATTGCTAAATCTGATGCATCGACTGGTAAACTTTTAATTTTATTGATTAGAAAGATTATTGATAAGATGGATGTATATGTGTGAAAGGTCAAAACTTCCTTTGGTTTTTGTTCCTAAGAGAAAGATGGTGAAATACCTATTTTTACTAGTGACTTGAGAATGGTATGTTTCAGCAAGAGAATGTTGGGTCTTGAACAACCTGTGGAGTATGGAAGTGTGACTGTAATCGCTCTTCATCTAAGCTAGAGGGTCAGATTTCAGGGGAAAATCTAGTACAGTTAAAGACTTTAAAAGCTTGGGCTGTCATCAGCTTTGGAGAGGTGTTGCAGAAACATTACAGGAATATTGGTGGTGTTTACTGAGATGACTCTAAGGAAAATGTGGTTGTTCTGTGTCTCTTTGAAACTCTAGAGGCAACGAAGCACTGATTAGTAAAATGAGCAACACATATTTGGCTGTACTCGTAATTTTGTTTTTCTTTACTAATCATTTGATAACTCATATATGATGGTGCTCGGACATAGGAAATATGTTATTACTTTCGCACATTTCTATTTTTAAGAAGGAAAATCTGAAATTTGTAATATCTGAATTTTGGAGGAAATTCAGCGCCCCGGTTTGAGATGCGTATTAGGAAACATTGCCACCTAATGGCTGTTATATCAAATTGCAGATAAAAGTTCCCAGAGGACCCGATAAAACTAAGTAGATTTTACCTACCTCACCATCAAAAAACTGTCACAGTGTGATATGTAGGACACTTAATTACAGTTTCAATGATAAGTGCCCACTACCTGAACATTTTTGTGCATCAACGAACCTTAAAACAAATTAGTCTGTCTTAACACGTTTATTTTCCTAATCTTGTTTGCATTTCCCAATGAGTTGCTAAGAATGAGGTTTAAAAATGCCTGCAGTCAAATAGGAGCTCTGATGTTCCTTCTGCTAGTCTGTCAATGATTCAGTGACAGGACTGAAATAGATGCCGTCTGTGGACATTTCCCAGTCTGCAGTGTTAGGTTCCAGCACTCACGTAGTGAGCCTCCCGAGCACCTGAAGAGATGTCTCCTTTTGCCTCTTCTGCAGCATTTGTCTTACGGCAATGGAAGCTTACACGTGGACGCTGCTTTCCAGCAGACTCTCTGGAGCGTGGCCCCTATCAGCTCAGGAAGCGAAGCCGCCCAAGGTAAAAACTCCACTTCTGTGAGAGGGCTCATCCCAGCTGCACAGTTGACAGTCATCTCTGGAATTGTAATAATGAGCTGGTTGTTAATTAGAGCATTTTGTGTTAGACCCTTCCAGAATGCAGATACGTGACATTTAAGAATCTCAGTTAAATCGCTATTTAGAAGTGAAGTTTGTGTGAACATTGATCTTTTTTTTTCTATTCTTCTGCTACTGCTGCAGCTTTTGCTTATTTGTGTGGGCTTTATGTGTGAGCTTGTAGATGTTATTCACTCCAGTGTTTTGGCCTCAGGGTGTTGCTGAGTTAGGCTAACATTGAGGTTTCTCATCGTCCACGGTTGGGTGACTTAGAGCCAGATCACAGTAGTGTTTATGCATCAGGATTTCTTAGGAAACATCTGCATTTATGTTCTGATTGTTCTCATTTATGCAGGTTCAGTCTGATCCTACACATTCTTGTATATGAAAGGGAGGATTTTATGGGGTTGAGGTTGTGTTTTCTAGTGGGGACGTGACTACCTGTGGGACTCGGGAACCATGAGTTCAGAGGTGGCAAGCAGGTGGCACCATTCTTCTCTGTGATTTGGGCCAGGCATTGAAACCTCACTAAGCTTTTGTTTCTCTGTCTGTGAAAATAGAAGATGGGACCAGATGATCTGTTCGGCTTTCAGCATCTGACCATGACCGCTCAAATGTGACTAATTGAATCTTTACAGGGTATCTAATTGGTGGTGACGTCCTCAGGTTGCTGCACGGACACATGGATGAATGCCTCACTGTCCCTTCAGGAGAACACGGGGAAGAGCAGCGGAGGTTGGTACCAAGCCCTGCACCTTAAGCCTTGCACTTCCTTGCCTTGGTATGGTCATTGAAGGATATGTCTGTTCAGGTCATCCACATAATAGAAAGTGGTCCACTAACACTTCCTCTATCCACTGAAGGGATCCATGTGTTGGCCTCTTTAGAAGTTTTCTCTTATGTTCTATTTTTATTACTTGATAGAATTGCTGAAAATTTTTGTAAAAATAAAACATGATCAGAAGTATTGGCTAAAATATACAGAGCAGAAGGAGTGAACACATTAAACTACTTACAACTTCCTTAAATGTTCATTAGTTTTGATTAATTTTTCTTTTTGGCATATTTCATCTCAAATTCAGTTTCAAAGTCAGAGTTCTCAAACAGCACAGAAGTTCAGGACCTTTTTCTATTACCTCCCACTTATATACATACATAATGAAATGGACCACTCTTCCTAATACATTACATAATTATAATACCTCTCTCACATTAATACTTGGTGGCATTGGGTGGAGACTGAAGTTAATGGAATTACTGGGAAAAGTGCACAAATAGTGCAAAGCCATAAGATGTTTAGGGTGATTTGAATGTTCTGCTTTGCTTGAGGAATTGGTGGGTGAATTGTGAGTTGAACACACAAGGGATTACTGCAGGAGAAGGCATTGTCTAGATGTTTTATTACAGGCTTTCAATTCTTTTAATGGACATTGTTCATAATACTAACATCATAGAGCGGTAACTATTACACATATTTATTTTTGGTAACTTAGAGAACATTTGGAAAGTTAATACTCATTTAACTAGCTGTTGCACCTTGGGGAAAGTCCCTTGGGGACCTGAGGTTTAGTCATGCCTCTCTGACCAGACAGACCTGGCTTATAGTGACCAGTGAAATGCAGAGCCTGGAAAACTCTGTCAACAAAACAATGCTCCTTATGCTAGTTTAGGAAGAGGATGTCGATGGTGTTGATAGGGTTTGAATAAAAGACAAGAGGGAATTCAAAAGGCAATTGGTTTGAGGACTTAATTCCAAGCAGAAGAATAAACATAAGACTCAAGGGGATGACAGCGTGTTCTGGGAGTAGCATCCTTCCCCAGAGTGACCGCAGGAAGGATAGAATCAGAGGTGGAAACTAGACAAGAGGGACCAGTGTGGTCAGCTTTTGAAGGATCCTTGGTGCCATTCCCCTGGATGGGCTTTTTATTCTGAGGGAGTTAGGAAGGAGTGTGGCACGAGGGTGAATTGGTCAGGTCTCTTGTAAAAGAAATAGGTAGATCTGACGCACAGGAGGAGCATCAGTCAAAGATGAGGAGAGTCCAGATCAGGGAAGCCAATTAGGACAGGGCTGTTTTTAGGTATTTGTGGGGGGGGGGGGGGGAAAGTTGCCCTGGAGAGTGGCCATCAGAATGGAGACATCTACCCGGACCAGCGACATGTTAGGTCGTATTGACTGGTTTAGGGGTGAACTTCTGGACTGTGAGGGAATGTATCTGATCCACAGGTGTCCTGATGTTTCTGATTTGAGTGAAGAGACACAGTACTAAGGATGTAGGAGACATATTTTGTACAAGTGTTGAGTTAAAGTTTGGACAGCGGTGAGTACAGAGGGTCTGTGGGACATCAGGCAGGAGATTAGAATTTTTGAGTCTTTCACCTAGACAAAGCTTGGCTTGGATGTAAATCCCAAGCACACAGGGGATAGTTGAAGGAACGGGAGTCCTAAGTAGGGAGGGCAGAGCTGGGATTAAGGGGATGTGCTTGTCCGTCTGGGCATTGCTTTAAAAAAAAAAGTCTATAAAACCTTGGAATAGATGAAGGAGAGAGGAGCCCAAGGGTGGAGTTTCAGAATGCTGCCATTTAAGATGTACATGGGCCAGAAAGTGTTGGCATGATGGTTGAGTAGAGAACCAGGGAGGTTAGTCATGGACGCCAAAGGAGGTTTGAGGGGCAGATGTGTTAAATGCTGTGTTATGTGTATATAGACGTAGGAGCAAAAAGAGGTTGTGTTTTGGTTTTGGGGGTCTTTATTCCCTGATTTGTGAAATCAAACACTTAAATGATTCTTAAAGACTTTATTCTTTAAGAGAAAAGAGACTTTATTCTTAGAGACTTTATTCTTTCTACAGACACTAGAGAGAGTTGTAGTTAAACGAATGGTCTCTGGAGATAGACAGCCCTGGGTTTGGGCCTCAGCTCTGCCACTTCCTACTGCAGGCCCTGAATTTCTTGAACCATTGCTTTGCTCCTCTGTAAAATGCAGCTTAAATATTAGCTGCTGCTCTGTGGGATTGTTGTGAAGATTCAGAAGAAAAGCAGGTAGAGTACTCAATGCAGTTGAAGAGGTCAACAGATTCTGTTGTCGCTGGCATTATTATGTAACAGAAAAGCATCATTTAGTCAGATAGGGAAAAATTTGAGGGACCCCCAGGCATGTGGATGAAAGCTTAGTAGAGCATCTACTTTGGAGGAGGAGAAGCTAAACTCTAGCAAAGAAAATCCTCTCTTCTTTGTATTGAATGGCATAGGTGTGGGGTGAGGAAGGGCTCCTGATTGTTGCTAAAGTTCTGAAGCCAGGAATGAATGAGCAAAGTTTTTGTTGTAACAGTTGAAGGTTTTCATTCTCAAATAAGACTATTCAGTGTCTGAAAGATCTTGGATTTCCTCAGCTGAGCTCCGTGGCAATAAGTACCGTTTTCCATATCTCCTGGACATTAGAGCGACTGTGTGTTTGGTAGGTGTTTCTTATTGAATGGATTTTTCTCCTGATTCTGTACGTAGCTGGTTATTACTGCAGAGAAAACAAGGGGCCGTTTCAGAGATATTTTTCCTATTGTTCTGGACCCACTTTCTCTTCGCACACATGTGAAAGTCTGTCCTTTTGCGTACCATTCTTGATTTAATGTTAATTTGTATATCAAATTAATCGCATTGTGTATTCAGTTCAGCACATCACAGCTCTTTCTAGGAAGTGATGTCAGTAAGAACACATCCATTTGTGCCCTTTGTATAGCATGTTTACACGGACTAAATTAGATTTCAATAGATGTCAGATCATGACTCGAAGGAGAAAATGAATCAGAAATAGGCAGTGGGAGCCCCAAGGCTGTTGCTTCCGAAAGGAGAGTTACATTTGCCTTGATTAAATGGCGATATTGGGCATTGATTTGCATAGAATGATAACAATAATTTCTTCAATTTTATATTCACTAAGCACGCTATTATTTCAAGTCTTGGTGTAGAAATTTCTTTATCTTTCTGCTCTTATCTGGAGTCATTTTGGTGCCTTAGGTGACTTGGGGAGGCAAAGGGCAGCTCAGCCTGAAGGCAGAAATTCTTTAATTGATATGAATCCATACTGGGGGAGAAAAATAGCATGATAAGCTAGGAATATGTATATATCTCTTGATTCGTTAAAAACAGAGAAGTGAAAATAATTTGACCTTTGGACAGCAACTTGAAAGCTGGAGAAGTTCCAGGGAAATATGTAAAAATTTCTTTTGCCGCACAGCCCTTTACCATCTTTGTGATCTGCTTAGGCTCCTTAATTGTGTCATATTATTAACGTCGAAGAGCTGAGGTCAAACCAGATTTGTCATAGGAAGCATTGGAAATGGGCAGATGGCCAGAAGTAACCGTTACCTCCAAGTAAGTTAGGAACATTTTGGTTCTAAATGCTCTCTTCCTGACTGGCTCGGTCAGTCCGCCCATGCCTCTTTCCACTGACACAACTGTAATTGTAGCAGTGGAAAATGCAGTTCAGGGATGGGTTCTATTATTCTAGAGACCAATACAGTTACCTTTAATTTCCCCTTGCATTTAGATTTGTACGTGGATGTGATCACGTAGGCATTCTCATGAGAGGATTAATTAATAAATTAATAAAATTAATTCATTAATTAAATTTTAAATTAAATTAATTAAAATAAAAAATTAATAAAATTAATTAAATAAAATTAATAAAAGCTCTTGGAATGAAGAGCATATGGTGTCCCATTCAATTAAGTGGAATCGAGTGGGCAAATGAGGCCCTCCCCAAGTTAAACTAAATTCATGGTCTTCTCTACTCTTCTTGCTCATCTTACATGTACAGTTTGAATTCTGACCTTTCTTGTGACATCTAGCAGCACTATAGATTTATTTTAAGTTTCTTGAGATTTTTTTCCAGGAAGAGCTATGGCTCTAAAACTACTTAGTTTACAATTTGTCTAAATAACAGTAAACATATCATCTATATGGGTTGTGAGCATTTGGGTAAAAGGGAGAGATACTTTAAGTGGTAGCTTTAAATTGTAATTTATTAGTTCTTACTCAGGCTCTTCAGACAGTGAGAATACATTAAGGAGAAACTGGTGGGATTTGTCAGATGCAACATAGTGTTTTAATTATTGACGTAAAAATAAGCTTTCATTCTGGAGGCTGGAAATTTGATTACCAATTTTCATTTCGAGCATGACATATTTTATGTAGGGAGTATTTTCTGTCCTAGGTTTTGTCTCTGGATTGCATCTTATTACTTTTGTCTGTTTTTATGTGAAGCATATTAAAATATCAGCAAAGGCATTCCCTTTATGTACACACACACTTACTTTTGCATTGAATATGCACTCTCTAAATGAAGCATGCCATACTTCTAAGTTAGTGTGTTTTAAAATGGATAGATTAGGGGAATATTACTGGGAATTACAGTATTAGGGGAATATTTTTTGAATAGCATTATTTGTATTTTTTTTTTTTAAGATTTTATTTATTTTAGAGAGAGAAAGCAGGGGTAGGGGCAGAGAGAATCTCAAGCAGGCTCCCTGCTGAGCCCTGCTGAGCATGGAGTCCAGTGTGGTCTCTGAGATCATGACATGAGCCAACACCGAATTGGAAGCCTAACTGACTGAGCCACCCAGGCATCATCCCCACTCCCGCAACAGCATCGTTTGTAAGTTAAAACAGGTAATGCTATGCAGTGCACGGGTAGTTTTATTCAATCAGTAACAATTTGTGAAATGACCATCATGTTCTGGGTGCTGGGGTTATAGTAGGATATAAAAAAGATACAATGTCTCTTTTCTCAAGGAGTTTTCATTCTAATAGGGATATGGGACAGCGAAAACCTAAGTGCTCTTATTTGTAAGTGCCCACACATATGGATACACCCCTGGTAATCTACAAGGTGATGATAAAGGCTTTTGGAAAGAAATAAAAAAGGGTGACAACGGAATGGAGAGGGTCCATGTTTCTGTGTGTGTTAGAGGGAGGGAGAAAGGGAAGAGGGAAGAAGAGAGTTCGAGTGAGGCAGTAATCAGCGGAGAGAGGTTGTAACTCTGTCTTAACAGGCATTACTGTTGGCACATACTTGCTCTGTTTTGCTACTTTGAAATTCAAGACAATTGAGTTATTGTTTCTGACAATATCTGGAAATAAAGGCTCCATTTGCTTTCCAGAACATGAGTCAGCGGGCAGAAGCTGGGTCATATGCATGCATGACAGTATTTTTTTTTTTTTGTCTCCTTGCCCCTTTTGTGATATTCTGATGATTTAATGAGCTTTAGTTGTAAATAATTGATAAGGCATGAGATGGGTTTGGTACCAGGGATGAAATGTCTCTCAGTCTGGCTTTGGAAGAGACGCATGGTTTCTATCTGTGTACACAATCAGATGACTAATACCATTACAGAATTTGTATGCCCTCAGTCACCACCTAGGAGGAAGCTCATAAAGCCATGTTCTGGGCTCCTGAGTGATCAAGGAGATAGGGTTATCCAGTGAGGGCTTCTCTTTCCTCCTCCTCTTCATGGCCTGTGTGTACCTGTGCAGCCTGGGTCTGGGAGCAGCATGGCTTTACTAGGCAGTTTGGATGAAGAGTAAGTACATAGGAGAGAAGTATTTTCTGTTCTCTGCCTCTTGTCCCTTGAGACAGGTGCACTCTTCTCCCCAAACTTAAACTCCCTGCTGATTACAGAGAACTCAGCACTTTATTTCAGCATGTTTTCGTCAAGCAAACTGGCTTGGTCTTCAGCCACCCTCTCAAGGAAGCACTGGCCTGGAATGCACTGTTTTAAAAAGCACGGGCCTCAAAGTCCAAAGATTAAAAATATTCATAGGAATTGGAGCCATTGGATTTCAGTAAAAATGGGGGGAAACAAAAGGACCTGACCTGAAATGTTGGATGCTCTTAAAGTTGAGGACATTGAAAAAGAGTCAAAAGAATGAAAACATCAACATTAAAAAAGCAGAAATCCTCCAGTTATTTTCTCACTGCAATTAAAAAAATTTTTTTAAGATTGATTTATTTATTCGAGAGAGAATGAGAGGGAATGAGAGCCAAGCACCCACACACATGGGGAGACGACCGGGAACAGAAGGAGACTCCCCACTGCAGCCCCGATGCAGGGCTCAGTCCCAGGACCTTGAGATCCCCACCTGAGCCAAACCAAGAGGTAGAAGCCTAACCAACTGAGCACCCTAGGTGCCCCCTCAACAAAATTTAGTACCATTTTTTACTTGTCCGTGTCTCATTTATTTGCTTAATCTAGGTATATAAGCAATATCTTTCAGGGGGGGAAAAAAAAGAAGAGCTTCCTCTTCTTTTTAATTTCCGAATGCCCTTGTGGTTATATTCTGGTTGGCATGAAAAGCAAAAGCAGCACCATCTCTTTTGCTGTTTTTCTGCTCTAGTGCTATTTACGTCGTTCTTTATAATAATGATTTGGAGTAGAAGGAGCCTGTTTTTAATCTGTGATGATTCATTTACATTTATTTGGACGTGTCGTCCCCCAACCTACCTGTTTTCTCTTGTGCAGCAGTTTGAATAGAAATATCCTCACAGGCTCAGCCCCTGAGTGAATACATGTTTCGTTCAGTGCTGGGTAGGCCTCTACTTCTTGGTTTCGCTGTTGCTATGAAGACACTCCTCTGACAGTTTGCTTTCGCACCTGCCCGTGGCTCAGCTGCTCAGCCAAACACCCTCGTAGGCACAGGGAGGAGTGTTGCAGAAGCACAAATTCTACTGTGACAAATGTGTCAACTCAAACACTTACAATTTCACTCCGAAATAACCTTTGAATCCTGGGCCTACTTTGCCATCACTTCAACTCCGTTCCTTTAATGCTTAGTGAGGAACTAGTATGCTGTAGGCATCTTGGTGTGTGCTCCGTGTAGTGAGTGGAGCCAGCCCCTGTCTTTTTTTTTTTTCTTCTTCTTTTTTTAAGTTTGGTGGTAGTCTATTGCATAGCGAGAGATAACTTGAAATTTTTTAAAAAGATTTTATTTATTGGAGAGAAAGAGAGATAGAGCCTGAGCAGGGGGAGGGGCAGGGGGAGAAGCAGACTCCCCGCTGAGCAGATGGGGCCCAGGACCCCTGGATCATGACCCGAGCTAGAGGCAGACACCCAACCGGAGCCACTGACACACCCCCATAAACTGAATTTTTTTAAATTGCAAGGTGTTATTGTGTATTTTTTGGCCTCAGGAACCTGGGAACTCTTTGAAGGCAGGACCACACTTCGGCATTTTTGGTATTATTAGTTGAATCTTGCAGCATGACTGATACAAGCCTGGAGCGTGCAAGCAATATATTACCAAAAGCCCTAAAATAACAAAAGAAGTACAGAGAAATGCCTGAAATTTGCTAATCTATCCACAAAATTATTTATTTTCTGCATGTATTTCACCTGCAAATGCTTCCCTTCCAGCTCCTGGCCAGAATCAATGCAACAGAGGCCATTTCTTTAAATACTTCTGAAAAAGTAAATATACTTTTTTAAAAAACGTGTTGGTTTATGGGACACCTGGGTAGCACAACTGCTTGAGCATCTGACACTCAACTTCGCCAGCCCCTGTGTTTAAGGAGCTTATGTTCTAGTAAGATCTTGATATTACGTTCAAGAAGAAGCAAATGTTAATCTGAGAGTGGCCAATCTCAGTCTTTTTACAAATTAAATCTGAGACAACATCTCTTACCATTCTACCCTTTGAGGAAGATTAGCAAGGTGGGGATCTTTGTTGATCTTTGATTTTGAAGCAATAAGTTTATTAGCCTATATGAGTTAGTAAAATAAGCTTTTCTTTCCACTAATTGGTTTGAATCTGCTATTCACTATCAACTGTAAATAGAAATTGTCTGTGGGTCATTTTTCTGTGAACCTAATTATTTTCCTTATTATATTCATAGATGAAGCTTCAATATCTAGGGTCTGGTAACATATCAGCACAGCTGAACTTAATTTGGTTGGGACCATGTTGGTGGTAGGACTGTTTTTAACTGTCCCATACAAATAATGGCACTTGTCACAAATAATGGCACTTGTCACCAAGTAACATTTATTATCTTTATTGGTGGTCAGTCTCTTCTGTTGAACATCTATTCATTTTTCAGCCAGGACCACATTATTCATTCTTGTTAATCTTTAACACAGGGACACATATATGGGAATCTGCACACAAATGCTCATTCTTTCGTATTTGCAAAAGAAATAAGTAGAGAAAACAAGCCATGCACTTTACTGTAGGTTGTTTAAGGAGAACAGCGTTAAGGAGAGCGATACTTGCATTGGTGGCCACTCTGGCTCACTCAGCAAGATCAGAGGTCTCCCACTTGTATTATTTTGGTGATTTCTGAAAGATTGTCATCTGCTTGTACTTCAGGGAGGGGAAGAAAAGATGTCTTACTAAATCTGCACACCAACCTGAGTGATAGAAAACTAACTGCTTTGGGGCCCATGAGTCCCACATCCTGGGCTCAGAGCCTTCTCTATTAGAAGCACCTTGACAAAACTCCACAGGAAGAATCCCTATTCTTGTAGCAGGAAGCTGAGCCTTGAGAAACAGTTGTTTTCAAAAAAAGAAGAGGGTGGTTGTGGGTATCTTTGACAACCTGATGTACATTACACATTCCTAGAAAATTCACATACTTGCCAACATGGAAAATTGTTTCTGTGGTGTTAATGTAGGACTTCTCACTGAATTTTCCATTATTTCTCCTCATTTAAGCGGTTAGTGGTACCTGTGTTTTTCACCCCCAAAGGGGAGGTTTCTGACTTTACAGAAAGTTTAAGTTTTGTGCAAGGTACTTATATTCCTGACTATTATTCCCTAAAGACTATATTTGAGGAGGTTTTTCTGTCTAGTGTCTTAGAAGGGAGAAAGACAGATTGTCTCCGAAAGAAAAAGAAGAAAAGAGGGGACTTTTCAACTTAAAAGACTTTTGGGTGGAACAAATGGATGCCCATAGGCAAACACAAATAAACAAAACAAAACAAAAGTACAAAAAAAAAAAAATCAAAAACCAAAAAACTGAGCTGAGCTTGGAGCCCAAAGCAGGGTGTGATCTCACAACCCTGAGATCATGACCTGAGTCAGAGCCAAGAGTTGGATGCCCAACCAGCTGAGCCACCCAGTTACCTATCTTGTGTGATAGATCACACATCTATCATGTGTGATACAATATTCATCATTCCCCATATATTTTCTTATTCTCTCTTTTATATTATATTTCCCAATCTCTTAACCATCAGTGTTTTAGTCTGAATTCTTCTGACCTAATCTCCAGTTCACTAATTCTCTTTCCAGCTAGTTCTAAGCTGATGTTGATCACCTTAAAGATAATTCTAAGGATAATTCTAAAAAGTGATTTTGATAATAATAGTAGATAGGTTATTTCAAAACATTGTACCCCTGAGAAAAACTAAAATAGGTAAACCATCCCCTAAAATCTGTTTGGAGATAATGGGGAGCAAAAAAAACCCCAAAAAACAAAAAACAATAACAAAAAAAACAAACAGTGAAAATACATGGGGCCAATTTCCCAGAATACAAGGAGACCAGAGAATTGAGTTTAACATTTGGAGCAGCCTCTTCTCTCTAACGGGTTGCAGTGGATCGAGGAGCAGGGAAGTGGGCAGGGCTGTGGTAAGAATCAGAGTGGAAGTGGATCAAAGCTGGTACAGGACCCTCCAGAGGAAAGGCACTTTCTAAGAGCTTTCCCCTTGAAGCAATGGTGAACCAGAAATAGACCAGTCCTCACAAGTATTCAGACTTGGCCTTAAATAATACTAGTAGCTGTTTGGATTAAGATGATGTGAGATTGCTTGTGACCTTTGACCACTGTACCTGCCAGAAGCAAAAAAGTGTATCTTTTGGGAGAAAATAGGACCTAGAACTCAAATGATCTCTATAATTTTCTATATATGATGTGTGATAGTCAAGATTAAATGAGCTCTTCTGTTTCAACCCCAATTGGTATAGGAGAGTGAAGTTCTGGCACTAACTACCCAAAGTGACCAGATTATACAAGTTAAGGACTTAAGTCTCTACAAAACTGCCCTTATCTCAGACTCTAGCTTCAAGTTGGGTGTGGGATTCTCAGACCATCTGTGCTTCTTACCAACTGTCTACAAATTTGGGTGTTCCCCAATCTCTTTAGATTCAGGAGATCAGGACAGTACTATAATTATGATTTCAGTTTTATTATAAAGCTTACAAATCAGACCAGTCAGATGAAGAGTTGTATCAGGTGAATTCCGCGAAGGAATGAATACAGAGCTTCTTTACCCTCTCCCTGTGGACCAGGATACATTAAATCGCTGTGTCCACCATTCAGGGAACTCAGCAGGGCTTTGGTTCTACAGTGTTTTTATTGTGGTTTTATTATGTAGGAATGATTGATTACATATTCTACTGCATGACTGAACTTGCCCCTCCCCGGAGGTCAGGCTGCATCAAACTTCCAACCTTTTAGTCATCACTGCTCTTTCTAGCATGGCCAACCCCCATGTTGAAGCTGTCTTGGGCTGACATGAATGAACTCATTAGCCGAAATTGAGTTGTGATTCAGGGGTTTCCTGAAAACCAAAGCCCCTGCTTTCATGTGGAAACTTGTGAGGTTTTAGAGTCTCGCTCCCAAGAAGCAGGGACATTGGTCAGCCAATTTGTTTGTTATACAACACAGGCATGTAAGATAGGAGTTGACCAAGGAGCAACAGCAAACACATGATAGAAACAAGGTCATGGGTACACAGATAATAGAATTACCACAAATATAATTTAAAATACTTATGATTATTATGACCTAAGAGTTAAAAGATGAAGAAATTTAATAGAGAACTGAAAGCTATAAAAAGGGATCTTGTAGGCATTCCTAAAATGAAACTGAAGATTAAAATAACTGATATTAGAAACTCAATAAATTCAACATCAGCTTAGAAGTAGCTGAAAAGAGAATTAGTGAACTGGAGATTAGGTCAGAAGAATTCAGACTGAAACACTGCTGGTTAAGAGATTGGAAAATATAATATAGAAGAGAGAATAAGAAAATATATGGGGAATGATGAATGTTTTATCACACATGTAACTGGAGCTCCCAAATAAAAAGATGAAGAAGGGAGGGGAGCAGTGAGAGAAGGAGAAAGAGCGAAAACAAGAAAGCTTGCAAATACACTAGAACACAGGCAATGTTTAATACAACTGCTTAAGGATTCTGCACAACTGACTAGGTGTATTAAGATACAGATTTAAGGACTGAATCCTAAGATGGACAGAAAGGATACTTAAGACCATGAGAGTAAAACTACAAACACAAAACGGAACACTTAAAAACATAGCAAAAAAAATATAGTAAAACATAGCAAAAAAATAAACCTTTAGTACCTTAAAAGTAACAATAGTAATATTTACATCTCACTTTGTCTAAGAAACAATTGGAGACATGAGATATAAACTTCAAAGTGCTTAAAGAAAATAACTGCCAGCCTGATGACCATTTTGTGTACTGAAATCATTTTTTAAAAAAATGATTTCATTTATTTGAGAGAGAGAGATCTAGAGATTGAGAGATCATGAGCAGGAATGGAAGGGATGGAGGGAGAAGCAGACTCCTTGTTGAATGGGGAGCCCAACATGGGGCTCAATCCCGGGACCTGGGATCATGACCTGAGTCAAAGGCAGACACATAACTGACTGAGCCACCCAGGTTCCCTTTAAAATGGCAATTTTCCAAAGACAAAGCTGAGGAATTTTATTACCAGCAGCCTTGTAGCAAATTGTGGAAATATTAGAGAGTGTTCTTCAAGTAGAAGAAAATGTTCTCAGATATAATTTTGGAGATAAAGGGGAGAAAAGAGCAGGAGGAAGGCAAATATGAGGAGAACTTGTAAATACTTGATTAAATAAAATAATGGCAGTTGTAAATCTTGGTTTTTAAAAACTATAGAAAAATAAAAACTATGCAGAACAAAATTCATCTTAAGAGCAGCACATGAGTCAGGAGGAGAATAAGTTGAACTGAATGACAGTTCTGTGTTGCCTGAGAAGTGGTAAAATTAGTAATTACATCATATTTTAATAACCAAGCACACATAATCTTTATATTAATCAGTTAAAATATAGTAAAAGGATATAAAATATTAAAGAGGAAAGCAGAAAAATAATATGAAAAAATACTTAATTCAAAAGAAAGGAAAGTTTAGAAGGAGTAGGACAAATAGAGAGTAGAAGATTGACTTGAGCCCCCAAGATTCTTGCTTCCTACTCTACAAGGTCTGTATAATTCCTTCTTTTTTGTGTGTGATGGGACTATGACTATGGTGGATTTTACTCCCACAATTAGGTAACATTATATAGCAAAGTTGGAAATTTGTTGCATATGTAAGTTTTCCATATTAAGTTTTCCAGTCTGCTGACCTTGAGTTAATCAAAAGGAAGATTTTCCTTTGTTGGCCTGACATAATCAGGTGAGCCATTAATGGAAGAGACTGAGCTTGCTGAATTTAGAGATTCAAAGTGTGAAAAAAAATTCTCCTGTGAACCTTGAAGTAGTAAGCTGCCATGTTGTGAGAGAGTCTATGGAGGGGCCCACGTGGCCAGGATCTGAGGGCAACCTTTAGTTGTTGAAAGAGGTCCCTGTCTGAGAGCTGACAAGAAAACAGGGACCATATGGCTGCAAACAACTGACTTCTGCCAGCCACCACTGAATTTAAGAGAATACTCTGGGCTCCAGGAAGAACACAGCCCCAAGCAACATTTTGAGATCCTGAGCAGGAAACCCAACTATGCCACAACCAGACTTCTAACCTACAGGTTATAGAATGATAAATGGGTATTGTTTCCAACTAATAAGTCAATGGTCAGTTGTTACATAATAGAAAACGAATAATTCCTGGGTGATACCACTTTAGGAATGAGGATGACAAAAGGGAAGAAACAAGTAGATATTGAAAATGCTCAGGGCTCCTGGGTGGCTCAGTGGGTGGACGTCTGCCTTCAACTCAGGTCATGATCCTGGGGTCCTGGGATTGAACCCCGTGTTGGGCTTCCTGCTCAGCAGGGAGTCTGCTTTTCTCTTTCCCTCTGCCCCCCACCAACTTGTGCTCTCTCTTTTCCAAATAAATAAAATCTTAAAAAAGAAAAAAAAAAGTTGTCTGTATCCTGTTAGTTCTCTTTCTCTGAAGAACCCTAATACAGTTATGAAAGACCCCAGACCTCAGATTTCATCTAGCTGATTCTGAGATTTAAATTACCAGTAATGTGGGCAGGATCTTTTAGACCAGGATTTGCAAACTGTGGTGTGTAGGTCAAATCCAGCCCACTGCCTGTTTTTCTAAATAAAGTTTTATTGGAACATAGACATGCATATTTCTTCACATACTGTCCATTAATATGTTTTCAGAGTTAAGTAGTATGAAAAAATATATATGGCCCATTCAATCTAAAGTATTTACTAGACCTTTAGAGAAGAGTTTGCCAGGTCATGTTCTAGAACTCCTTTTCCTAGTGGCAGTGAAAGTCTTGGGGGGCCTGTCAGCCCCAACAGTCATGGAGACATGGGGCAGTTCTTTGCTGGGAGCCGAAAGCACCCAGGGTGTCTTCAGAAGTAGGTCTTTGCGAGAGGGAGAAAGTGGCTAGGAAAAAAAACATATATGCTTTTAATCTATGTGTATATTCTTTTCAGAATTTGAGTTTCCTCTAGTGTCCTGCAGTAGATGCCAAGAAAAGTCAAATTGATTTTTATGTGAATTTTGAGACCCCAAAGGTACAAAATGAAGAATCACTTTATTTCGTGCATAGAACTAGCAGAAGCAAAAGGAGTTATGTAGATCATGGCTGTAAAGGAATGCTAGAACCACACGATTGTGCAGTAGAAGAACCTAGCAAGGAGGTCATGTAAATTATGGCTTTATTGCGGGGCACCTGGGTGGCTCAGTGATTTAAGCCTCTGCCTTTGGCCCAGGTCATGATCTCAGGGTCCTGGAATCGAGCCCTGATCAGGCTCTCTGCTCAGCAGGGAGCCTTCCCCCCTCTCTCTCTGCCTGCCTCTGTGCCTACTTGTGATCTCTATCAAAATAAATAAATAAATAAAATCTTTTAAAAATTTTCAAAAAAAACTATGGCTTTATTTCTTTCTTAGGTTATCCTAAGCAATTTTATAATTTAGGACTTCCTCTGTCTTTGTTTGTAAACAAGTATACAGTACTACCTACCATCTGTTCAATTCAACACAAAGTTTTGGGTTTTTAACTCTATCTTTGGGAAGATTGAGCGCGTCACCATCCTCCTGCCCCTCTTCCTCCTCTTCCTGTTCCTTCTCCTCCTCCACACCCTCAGAGCCCCATTTGCTGTGTGAGGACTCTTTCGAGAGGTCTCCATGGGTTATAGCTTCCCTTTCTTCCTCACAGTAACCCTGTGACCATCAGCTTCATTTTATGTGTGTGAAAAAAAAAAAAATGAGGCCTGGAGGAATTCAGTTAATTCGCCCAAGTTCATATGACAAAGTGACATGTTCTGAAAGCTAGTCACAGTCAAGCGTGAGAGTGATTTGTCCACTTCCCAGTGCCTCGTCCTGGATGTGAGTTAAGCATTGTGAGGCCATCTAATGACGGCGCCCTGTGGCAACATTCATAAAGTGAAAAGAAGTAGTTTTCTCCAGGGTGAATCTTTCATTAATCATGTTTTATGATTCTGTGTGAAAGTCCACTAATGGGAGTTGTGTATCTTATAAAATTCTTATAATAAATACATACCAATAGATGCCATCTGTCCTGCTCTGAAGAGCTCCTCATGACTGTGCTTTTATTACGATGCTAATCTTGTTTCTTCCGGCCTCGGATTCTGAAGATGACCTATTCCGGCTGTCAGAATGCCTGCTTTCTACTGAAAAATAAGTGGTTCAACAATTGAGATTAGATCAAGATTGTATCTTATAAACCAAAAATACAGAAGTAGCTCACTACTTTTATTTCAGTGGACAACATTATAATACTTAGGAGAAGTGGAATTGATGATATAATAGGAAGAATTTGTACTTATTAAAAAGAATAACCTGAAAGGGCCTCTTCAGGCCATTTAATGTGACCAGCCTGAAATAGGAGCTCCTTAATGAAGCGTATTATATGGGGAGATAACGTGTTATGTAGGCATAACGTAGAGCCTGAAGCCTGGAATTTTTCTAAATATTGTTGAATGAGACACACACTGTTGGTTATTAGGTGTGTGTACTTAAAAAATTCATAGTCAGTGAAATTACAGTGACTTTGAGTTTTTCTGATTCATGAGGTGGGAAATACTTTGAAAAAAAATTCTATCAATGATATCAATGGCCAGTTATCTTAACACATCATTTTCTTAGTAGTGATAATGTCGTTGTGGTTCATTGGAAAAGTAGTCTTGGAGTGAACAGAGAGCTGCATAGTACTGTTGTGTTTCATAACCTTGACATTCCCTTAAATTTTGACAACATTACTACCGTTTGCACTGAAATCTCCTGGGATGCTGAGCTCCAAAAGAGTTGTTGCTCTGGGTCTGTTCAATTCCTTAGAGAATCTTTCTCCTTTCGTCTTCTGTTGACAAAAGCACTTGCTATGATGTTGATCATTTAGTTGTATGGGTTTAAATAGGGCCTCTAAAGCCATTTGGTAAATTTGGGGTTCTTTACAACCGTTGTTTTCCTGGATTCTGATTGGGTACTTTGGGCACATTGCAGGGGAAAGGGATGATCCCTTCAGAGAGCAGGTGTGTCTGTCCAGGGGGACCGATTTCTAAATAAGTTTAAATGCCCTTAGTGTCGTTTATGATGGACTGATTTTTATTGAATTTAGGATCTGGATATCAGGAGGCCAGTTTTCAGTCTGAAATCGCCTATACATAGTTGATTGGACAACCAGTGACATGCCATGTATTTATGGGGGGAGACTCTGTATAATAGGAAAGCTTTTCTCAGTTGACAACAAAGATGAGTAAGTTGTCAGATTTTCTACACCACCAGTGAAACATTTAAGAGAATAAAAAGAAATAATCTAATAATTCAAGGCAGGAAGTGCTTTGAGGAGGCAAATATTGAGGAAGCCAACCAGATAAAGCTAAAAATATGTCAGGTAGGAAGGAGGATCCAATTTTCCTTTGACTTTATATTTGTGTTTTAAATACTAGTTTCCTCCTAAGTTAAAATATCATTAGATGTCTACATAAACAAAAAAAATTCAAGAGCATTGTTAAAGTCAGCTAATAAAGGAAAAGTAGTGGAAGAATAAAACATTTGAAGGGTAATTGAAAATAAAAGAAATATTACATAAATAATATGTAAACATTTTTCATGCTATTTGTTTCTTTGAGTCCATTTAATTCTCAAGCTTAGCTCCTACAGAACTTTTATTATGTAATTAGTATTACCAGTTTGGTGTTCATTATTCAGCAGCTTTCTCCATGTTTATATAGAGAATATGTCTGCGTGTCCACATACATATATGCCATAGGTTTATTTATATTGTACATAAAATGTGTATCGTTTACAGTCTTGGACTTTACTTACCTTAATATGTCATAAATCCCTTCTTTTTCTTTTCTGTGGTTTATTTCGTTCCCTGTTTATTCTCTTCAGACAACTCAAGTTTTGTTTTCATTACTTCTTTAATAATTAAGGGATTTCAGGCCTAAATTTTTCAAAGTTTACCTGTGAATCCTAGATTTGTTATGAAATGTTCTTGTCCTCATTACTTTTAGATATGGTATGGTTTCTGTTTCCTCTTTGACCCATGAATTATTTACAAGAGTTTCTGAGTTTTCCAAATTCTTAAATTATAAAACCCTTTTTAGTATTTATTTCCAGGTGTTATTGGTTATAATTAGAAAATATGAGTAAATAGCTTTAGGTTTAAAAGTATCTGATGAAATTTTCTTTGTGGCCCCATACAAGATCTTTGTGAAAGGTCTGATTGTTTTAAAAATCTATGGATCTATCTATGTTCGTATACATACACATATACATCTATATTTTGTCATGTGTTTTTAAGTATATACCCAGAGATTCTAATTTACTTTGTCTAGGAATTGTCTGTTCATTGGAGTTTTCAAAGCTTTCCAGGCGATTCTAATATACAACGATGTCTTAAGAATCAATGTCCTAATAAAATAACATTCTAGTCCAGTGGTTCTCAGAATTTGGAACGGTTGCACCAAAGTCACTTGGAAACTTATTAGGAATATAGATTCTTAGACTTACTCTAGATCTATTGAATTAAGAACTTGGGGGCAGGGGTATCCAGCTATATATATATATATATATATATATATATATATATATATATATATATATAAATAATATATATATTTTTTCTGTGTCTTTTTAAAAAATTTTTTATTTATTATTATTTTTTCTTATAAACATATAATGTGTTTTTATCCCCAGGGGTACAGGTCTGTGAGTCACCAGGTTTACACACTTTACAGCATTCACCATAGCACATACCCTCCCCAGTGTCTGTAACCCTACCCCCCTCTCCCAAACCCCCTCCCCCCAGCAACCCTCAGTTTGTTTTGTGAGATTAAGAGTCACTTATGGTTTGTCTCCCTCCCAATCCTATCTTGTTTCATTTATTCTTCTCCTACTCCCCTAACCCCCCATGTTGCATCTCCACTTCCTCATATCAGGGAGATCATGTGATAGTTATCTTTCTCCGATTGACTTATTTCACTAAGCATGATACTCTTTAGTTCCATCCACATCATCGCAAATGGCAAGATTTCATTTCTTTTGATGGCTGCATAGTATTCCATTGTATATATATATATATATACCACATCTTCTTTATCCATTCATCTGTTGATGAACATCTAGGTTCCTTCCATAGTTTGGCTATTATAGACATTGCTACTATATCCATTTGGGTGCACGTGCCCCTTCAGATCACTGCGTTTGTATCTTTAGGGTAAATACCCAGTAGTGCAATTGCTGGGTCATAGGGTAGTTCTATTTTCAACATTTTGAGGAACCTCCATGCTGTTTTCCAGAGTGGCTGTACCAGCTTGCATTCCCACAAATAGCTACTGGATTACGAAGCAATACATATTTTTAAAAACCTGTAAGATAATTCTAATACTCACTAAAGACTGAAAGCCACTAATCTATATCAGTGGCTCAATAGTAGGGTTGGTTTTCTCCCCAAGAAGACATTTGGTAATATCTGGGAACAGTTCTTATTATCACAACTAGGGGGTGGTGGTGGAGAAGACAGCTACTGCTGGCATTTGGTTGGTAGGGCCCAGGGATCAGGGCACTGGACAGTCACCCAGAGCCAAGAATAATCTGACCCAAAATATCCATAGTGCTGCTTTAGAAATTGATCTGAACTGTGATTTCTCAACATGACTTTCTCATGACCACCATTTGGAGAGCTTTTAAAAAAAATTTCGACCTCAGATGTAGCTTAATTGGCCATCTTGTGAGTGCATGCATCGTGAGGGCATGACATCACATTCTAAAAATCTCTCCACGTAATTACATCTGCGGACGTGACTGAAAACCACCACCATGGCATTGTTCGTTGGTACACATAAATCTCTTACAATGGATGGATCACAGAGATTCTGAACCTACTGATCAATTTTAATATAAAAAAATGGAGAAGTGTCATTATTACCTTTGGATGTGACATAGCAAGGAGTGTAAAAGACTAGATCTAGAAGTCTAACTTAAAGATGTTAGAGGTACATTCTAAAAATGACTGTGAGGATGTCATTAGCAAAATCCAGAATGTGGAAACTCCAAGACCAATGATACAGATTTTTATCAAGAAATAATGCCAACAAGGAAAAAGAACGGGAGAACTTAAGAGAAATTTAAGCTACTTAGCAAATTTGTGTATCTTGTTTGGATCTTGATTTGAAAGAGCAACAGAAAAACAAAACATTTTTGAGAAAATGGAAAATTTGAATGTAAAACATGATATTTCACAGAAGTAAATTTTATGTGTATGTATTTTTTTGGAATTGTATGTGAAGGGGTAACTGGGGGTTATAGGTAGAACAAAGATTGGCCTGTGATGATCGTTGTTGATCCTGTGTGCTGGGTATATGAAGTTTTATTATAATCTCTATACTTTTGTTTATCTTTGAAAAATTCCATAATAAAAACAATGAGAAGGAATCTCTAAGCATGTGGGAGGAAAAGCAGGTGAGGGAGCATGGTGCTCGAAAAACTGTCTGGACAATAGGTGTTTCCACAGTGTAAAACAAAAACAAAAGCCAGCAACAGTCCATCGAATTTGGAACATGAATGTCATTTTATGGCATTAGCAAATGTGTTTCATTGGAGAAGTGGGTCTGAAAGCAAGACTGGACTGCACGGAGAAGAGAGAGGGTGATCGTGAGGCACATAAAGAGGGTGAGCAGGAAAGGAGAATATGGTCAAGTGTGTTCATTATGTTTGAGTTAGGATAAGGTTATGTGTGTTTGAATGATGAGGGAGATCCAGTAGAGGCAGAGACAGTGAGTCTCAGGGAGGAAACACAGAGTATGCACAAGCATTGGTTTTCCTAAAACCATCTCAATGGGTTCGCATAGAGTTGAATTTGGATAATCTGTATAAATTACTTAGCATTACTTCTACCATATTAACAAATTATCATAATGAGAGCTTTGGAATTAGTGTTGGTGTGATGCTCATTCAAAGTTATTTCTCTTCTTGTGTACCTTTGTTTTGTTTCATGTTTATATTTTTGGTGGTCCTTATACTTTTCTGCCATCATTTTGCAGATTGTTATAATAAGGCACTAAAATTAATATGTTCTTATATTTCTTCAGTGTTCATATATCTAGAACAGAATTTAGAACCACAAATAATTATATGTGTATGTTTAAGTAATAAGGTATTAAACTATATGTAAACTCATAGCTGAGTACTTCAATGGACCTCATCTAAATAAGTCCAGTGAATGTATTTAGTGGGAGAGAGGGAGGGAGGGAGAGGCAGACAGGGAAAGAGGTGAGCAGCGGGGAGGCAGAGGGAATGAATGGAAGTAGAGGGAGAAAATGATGAGAGAATACATTTAAATTAAGAGTTTATCCAGGACAAACTTACATTGATCACTGTTACTGTTATTTCTGTTATTTTTATTTCCAGTTACACTGTCTCATGCCAGAAAGTATAACTTTATCTAAAGGCTTTCCATTTGCTTTTCTCTTGTAATTGGCTTGAGAAAATAGAGTCCATGAATGACACATGTTAAAATCGGGCTTATTTTTTTTTCTTTTTTTTTTTAAACCAGAACTGTTCACTATGAAGGTGGTGCTGTATCCGTTCATGCACGTTCCCTGTGGAGACTAGAGACACTAAGAGTTGCGTAAGTAGAATTTGTGAATAGAGCTGAGTGCTTCGAGTGTACAAAATACTTGCAGTGCTGTGGACTTGAGCTTTTATGCGAAAGCTCATGCAAACAACTATAGCAAACAAGCAAATGGAACAAGCAAATGAGAAACTGCTGGAGAGTTTCTCTCCTCTTGCCCTTCTTCCTACATTTATTTTGCTTTCTTTAGCCTTAATTCACCAGGTGGTATGCAGTAAATCTATAATTCTATATGATCTGCTCTTGTCTTTAGCCTGATTTGTTTGGGTAATGCCCTCTCCTCACCGTCTGTGCATCTCCTAGCAGAAAGTGCTTCTAGGACAGAGTGATGTAAGGTTTGGAAACAGGACAAATGGCTTGTAAACCTGTTTTACATTTCAGGTCTGACATTGTCTGGGTTTAACAGTCTAAAGGGCTGTGTACACAGGAAAGTTGAACATGAACAAGACTACAAGGGCTGTTACTGGCAGTCACTATCCTTGCTTACAAATCCCTTGATCACTGAGTAAGAAATCTGGATTGCAATACAAAGTCACGGTGTATTCGTTCGTTATACAAACAAATACATCTATATTCATATTCTTTTTTTTTTTCCTTTTTGGTGGCTTCAAAATTTTGTTCAGAGGTTGAGTTTTAGTTCCTGTAGATGAATGCAATGTTGATCATACTGGTGTCATTGTGAATTATTTTCATTAGAATTAAAATATTAGATTTTTTTGTTGTTGATTGGAAGGTTCATTCCTTTGCCTACAGAGCAAGTTTTTAGTGTATTTGTTCCCAATTACATTACACTTTTAGGAAATTAATGATTTAAAGTTATAGTTTCCAGGAATGGCTATAGGGAACTATCTTGGTATAGCATAGTTACCTTTGTAAGGCCTATTATTTTGAGATTAATGCTTATCTAATGATGATTAAAGTAGTTTAGTTATTTTTGCTTATATATCCCATACATTAGTTTTGAAACAATTTGAAAGGTGCATCCTTGAACATTGTAAGGTTTGACATTTACACTTTTCATTATAGTTTTTTTTTTCATTATCAGTTTAAATAGATGCATAGAATATAATTCATGGGGTATTATTGGAAGTTATTTTTTTTAAAGATTTTATTTATTTATTTGAGAGAGAGGAGAGCATGAGAGGGGAGAAGGTCAGAGGGAGAATTAGACTCCCCATGGAGCTGGGAGACCAATGTGGGACTCGATCCCCGATCCCAGGAATCTAGGATCATGACCTGAGTGGAAGGCAGTCGCTTAACCAACTGAGCCACCCAGGTGCCCCGGAAGTGATATTTTAAAATGAAATAGCATACCACTCTTTTAAAAGTATCCCATTAACTCTAAATACTGCTATGATTGAATACCCATCTTTATTTATTTAAAAATACTTGAACATAGTCTACCTTAACAGTAGAAATTATATACTCTTTAATTTTCATGATATTTGTTATTCTCCCATGACAGAGTTTTTTATTTCAAATCATTTTTTTTTTTATGGTTGAAAGACTGTTTTTGCTCACCCTAGCATATACCTAAGCAACAAAAATATGTATGTAAATATTTTTACATTTCTGGTGATAGTAAGTCTGTAACTTTAAAAAGTTCTTCTATTTTAACCCCATTAATTGTTAATTAGCTGATAGTAAATTCTTCCATCTAAATACATAGCTGATGAAATTACCTAAGTACTAAAATTTTTGGTAAACATTGAACTTGAAAGAAAAATTTTACTGGAAATGCATCTCTGAAGGTGGAAAAAGAAGTGGTAGCCTCATAAAAAGAACTAAGGGGAACTCAGAGCTTTTGTGTGCTTCATAAATGATTCAGAGAATTGAGGGAAAGGGATTTTAAAGACATACAGGTATTTCCTTTACCTTGTGTGTTATAAAAATGACAGCTTAAATAGAGAAATAGTTAAAGTGAAGCTGAGATAGATGTTGCCACCATTGGAAAACAGACTCCAGATGTGTTTTCAAATTTATAAATATCCCTCCCCTTCGTGATTATGTGCTTAAAGAAATGGGTTTGTTTTTTTATTTGTTTGTTTGTTTTGAGCAAAGGAGGCCTTAAATATGTCTCACTTTGTAGATTAAAAAACCTGGGGCACCTGGGTGGCTCGGTGGGTTGAGCCTCTACCTTCAGCTCAGGTCATGATCTCAGGGTCCTGGGATCGAGTCCACATCAGGCTCTCTGTTCAGCGGGGAGCCTGCTTTCTCCTCTCTCTCTGCCTGCCTCTGTGATCTCTGTCTGTCAAATAAATAAATAAAATCTCAAACAAAACAAAACAAAACCAGAAGGATGCAAACTCCTGAAAACCAGGCAGGGCTTCCTTTTTGTTGTCAATGTTGTTTTTGATGAACTGTAATTACATAAATCGAGGTCTTCTGCGTATCCTTCCATGATGTGATCTGGATTCTTTTTCTCTACTGTTGCCTATTGTTTGAAGTTTGAAATGACCACTGTGGGGTCTGTTTGCACTTGAATGGTGGGGGGGGGGTACTGAGAATATAGAAAGAAGCTGATCTCCAGGTCAGTCAGAGGTGAAAGGGGGCAAGTCTCCTCCTGATTGCCTCAGAATCCAAATGACAGCAGGGGACTAGAGCAGCTCGCAAAGCAGGTAGTTTTTCAACAGAGGAAAGAGAGATGCTTCTGTTGGACTCCATGGCCCTTGATTTGCACCATTTGATCTTCCTGTCTGTGCTAGAAAAGCAGGAGGTTCACTTGCAATGAATGTAATTATGTTAAGTGTTTTTTCAGGTTCAGGTTCTGTTGAATTTTTGAACTACCTTGACTTCATTGTAAATGTACACATTAGACTACGTTGACTTTACACAGCTTCTTACATGCATTGGCCATGTAAATACTCATGTTTTTCTTTTTACTTAGAAGATGATAATTAAACATTCTGCTTATGTTTATAACAGAATTTTATACCCGAAGGTCAATCTTTATACTATAATATTTGGGATATTCATTTTTTTTTTCCTCCAACCAGGTCTCAAACTATATATTTGATATAGTTTATGCAGCCTAGTAGTTATGTATTTTATATCAAATACTCCTATAAATAAAATTAATACTGTCAAAAATTTTTCAGTATCATGAACATTTTAATAAGGTGTTTTTTTAACTTTGGGAGTTAAATATAATAGAGAACACATTCCAGTATTGTAAAGCTATTAGAACATTGTAAGTAAAATACATGTTGGTTTCTGTAGTAGGAATGATAATTGCTATTAAAAATATGCATTGTGTATGCTTCAAGTTCTGCCTTCTTATATGTTACAAAGAACCCACAAAATCAAAGGTGGATGTATCATGACAACTGACCAAAATACTTCCTGATCCCTTGAGGTCATTTCAAGTGAATATAGATAACACATAGGGAATAGTTTTCTGTTGTGTTACCATATTCTATTTCTGTGTTACTGTTACTGTTTTCAGCTTTGACTAAATATTTGCGGCCTTCTGATGCTCCTAGGCTTGTCCTCTTTTCTTCTGGGCCATGAACATTGGATGTCAGCTAATGTGAATGGCTATACACTAAAGAAAATGTACTTAGACTTTTCAGTGTTTTGCTGATAATTGGCCAGATTCTCTTGGTGATTTGATAGGTGTGCTTGTAAATATGCACCCTATTAAGTAGATTTGTACATCATATGCAGAATACCCTCTAGGAAATCTGGTACAAAGTATTGCTTGGTCTACATTTGGAACTATTTTGAAAATGAAGTTGTTTTTTATGATGATTAAGATGAGTCATTACTTAGAAAAAAAACATTTAGATGGTTCTTCAAATAATGAATGTGAATATTAAAAATAATTGTGTTTTTCATAGCATCTGCAAAGAATACACTTATTTTATAAGAGGGGAATAAACAAAGCTTTTTCCTTTACCAGACTAGAAATGATTTAATATTCTCTTGCTGGTAAGCAAATTTTAATTTCATTTTTAACAATACTGTGTTATTAGTAGGCTTTATTGGCACACAGTTATTACTTTAGTTGGGGGACTTGTCCAAATTAATTGCCTCTATAAACATATCCATGTAATAAAGATCTTATTACAGTATCACTTTGTTTTCCCTGCTAATATTCAAAGTGAAAAATCCAAGTTAGGAAATCAGCATAAAATGACTTACAGTTTACTAAAATTGGTGAATTTGACAAAAGTATTCTCAATTTGTAGACTACAAAAGGCCCTATATTTTTTGATGACCTTTATAATCATCTTATATTAAAACAAGCTTACAAATTAATAAAATCATGTTAAAATTCTCCATACTTTCATTTTTTTGTCTATTTGATTCTTTACATAGTGATAAACGCTTCCACTGTAATTGTTTTTATATTTAATTATCTTTTTCTTTTGTCTCATTTTCTCTTTTCCATTGCCCTGTGAAGCTTCATGACATGCCTTCTTTTTTAGAGTATGTTTTTTCTCTTTATAAAACACCCACATGTATCCTTTTTATGCTTTTTACCTTAAATTCTAATTTGTTTAATATCAGCTTTGCCATCACTATTTCCTTTTGAATTTATATGCCTGATGATTTTTTTTTATTCATTCATTTTTAGCTCTTGAAAAACTTACTTGATTTTCAGCATAATTCTTATCAGCGTTAAGAGGCCATCCTTGTTTTGCGCATAACTGCAGTCACATGCTCTACCCCTGAGCTATACCCCCTGTTTTGCGCATAACTGATCTAACTGAAAGGTGTGGATATCAGAGCCATGTTTCAGTACCATAGTGCATACAAGGTTCATACACATGTGACTTTCAGCTTACACAGCACTGCACAAAACAAGGATGATCTGTATCTTGATTTTTCTGTTCTCCCCTATCTGGAAGTCATTTTAAAAAGCAGATTTTAATGTCAGTACTGCCTAGAGCAATCTATACTTTTATGCTATTCCGATCAAAATTCCACCAGTATTCTTCAAAGAGCTGGAGCAAATAATCCAAAAATTTGTATGGAATCAGAAGAGACCCAGAATTGCTAAGGAAATGTTGAAAAACAAAAATAAAATGGGGGGCATCACGTTACCTGATTTCAAGTTTTACTACAAAGCTGTGATCACCAAGACAGCATGGTACTGGCATAAAAACAGACACATAGACCAGTGGAACAGAGTAGAGAGCCCAGATATGGACCCTTAACTCTATGGGCAAATAATCTTCGACAAAACAGGAAAAAATATACAGTGGAAAAAAGACAGTTTCTTCAATAAATGGTGCTGGGAAGACTGGGCAGCTATATGTAGAAGAATGAAACTGGACCATTCTCTTACACCATACACAAAGATAAGCTCAAAATGGATAAAAGACCTCAACGTGAGACAGGAATCCATCAGAATCCTAGAGGAGAACATAGGCAGTAATCTCTTCGATATCAGCCACAGCATCTTCTTTCAAGATATGTCTCCAAAGGCAAAGGAAACAAAAGCAAAAATGAACTTTTGGGACTTCATCAAAATCAAAAGCTTCTGCACAGCAAAGGAAACAGTCAAGAAAACAAAGAAGCAGCCCACGGAATGGGAGAAGATATCTGCAAATGACAGTACAGACAAAAGGTTGATATCCAGGATCTATCAAGAACTCCTCAAACTCAACACACACAAAACAGACAATCATATGAAAAAATGGGCAGAAGATATGAACAGACACTTCTCCAATGAAGACATACAAATGGCTATCAGACATGAAAAAATGTTCATCATCACTAGCCATCAGGGAGATTCAAATTAAAACCACATTGAGATACCACCTTACACCAGTTAGAATGGCCAAAATTAGCAAGACAGGAAACAATGTGTGTTGGAGAGGATGTAGAGAAAGGGGAACCCTCTTCCACTCTTGGTGGGAATGCAAGTTGGTGCAGCCTCTTTGGAGAACAGTGTGGAGATTCCTCAAGAAATTAAAAATAGAACTTCCCTATGACCCTGCCATTGCACTACTGGGTATTTACCCCAAAGATACAGATGTAGTGAAAAGAAGGGCCATCTGTACCCCAATGTTTATAGCAGCAATGGCCACGGTCGCCAAACTGTGGAAAGAACCAAGATGCCCTTCAACGGACGAATGGATAAGGAAGATGTGGTCCATATACACTATGGAGTATTATGCCTCCATCAGAAAGGACGAATACTCAATTTTGTAGCAACATGGACGGGACTGGAAGAGATTATGCTGAGTGAAATAAGTCAAGCAGAGAGAGTCAATTATCATATGTTTTCACTTATTTGTGGAGCATTGCAAATAGCATGGAGGACATGGGGAGATAGAGAAGAGAAGGGAGTTGGGGGAAATTGGAAGGGGAGATGAACCATGAGAGACTATGGACTCTGAAAAACAATCTGAGGAGTTTGAAGGGGTGGGGGATGGGAAGTCGGGGTACCAAGTGGTGGGTATTATAGAAGGCACGGATTGCATGGAGCACTGAGTGTGGTACAAAAACAATGAATACTGTTATGCTTAAAATAAATTAAAAAAAAAATCTTAAAAACAGATTTTAATGATCATGACTTGGCTTTTTATCTTTTTCTTGCAACCATAATTTGTATGTTGTTTTTTGCATTTTATTTTTTTCCTTTTTTTCTTTCTTGACTGTTTTAGAATTCTCATTTTCTTGGTTTGTCCTTTTTGTTGATGAGTTTTGAATGATATAATTGTTCCACATTATTAAATTTCAATGCACAGGAATAGGTTTCAAGTAAATGTATACTTTAATTTATATATATGAGTTCCAATCAATCATAATTAGGCATTGACGGAATTACCACTGTTTTTCAAGGCTGCAAATTCAACAGAATTTTTTAACTAGTAAATTCTAAAGTTTTCTTTAAACTTATAATTTCCATATCTGTGACTAGTGATTAGACGTTACCTTGGATCACAGGTACTTAGTCATCTTTGCATGGGGCAGTAAATAGTATGGGTGGCATTATATTTAAAATCCAGGTCTTTGAGTTAAATTTTGCTTCAATTTACTATTATCTGTGTAAGACTATTACTTAGTCATTCTGGATAACCAGTTTGTTGTTTGTGGAGTGAAATTCATACCACCAACATCACAAGGTATTTGAGAACTTTAAATCAGACAGTCTATGATAAGCAAAGTTCCTTGTCTCAACACATACTTCTTAATTGCTTTTTCTCCTATGATTGTGGATGCTGTTGGATCAGGTCTTAACTGTGTTTGTTAGGTGGAGTGGAAGCCACATAAGATGGGGACAGCCTTTCCGACTACGCCATGTCACAACAGGAAAATACTTGAGTCTCATGGAAGACAAAAGCCTTCTGCTCATGGACAAAGAAAAGGCTGATGTAAAATCAACGGCATTTACCTTCCGATCTTCCAAGGTAAGACAGAAAATATAATTTTGGATTACCTGTAATTATGTCCCCACCACATTTCTTTTGATGTTAGAAATGGAAAGAGAAAGGATGTGACCATCATTTCTCTTGGCATTTTTTGACATGTATTTCTAAATTTCCAGTTTCTCTTCCATCCATTCCTTTAAAACTCATTTCCTAAACCACTAAAACCTGCCCAGGTGTCTCACCTACTTTATAGTTCTTTGGTTGCTTACGTATAAGACATTCATCTAGCTCGTTTCTGTTTACTTCGGCTTTGACAAGTGCACTTAGCACAAACTTCATGCTGTTGTCCTTTCAGGATATGTTGGTAAAGCATGTCGGAACCTCAGAGGCCCATTTACATATCTCCTTTTACTTGCAGACCTTTCTTCCTGGGTCTTTTGAATCATTTGTAGGGGAAAAAGCCTCTAAGAAAAACTCTTTAGATCTCTAGTAAGAATTCCTCTGAACCAGATGATGAATAGAATAGGAAAAAACACAGGCAAGAAAGTCAAGTTGGAATGCTGGTGCTCCAGCCCAGCTCGTCCTCTCAGGACCTCTTGCATGGTGCCCAGCCTACCAACCCCACGATGCAATACCAACCCCACTCAGACTTTAGCAAAATAACAAACGTCTCGAACAGTGAGGTGTCTCTGGAGTAGTCGAAAATCACATGTTGAGTTGACAAATGCCAAGCATCTATTGTATTAATTTTGGTCATAATTATATACTTGTGTCCTTAATCTCATGAGGAATGTGAACTTGAGCAGAATGGTAGGAATGAAGCTGGATTACTGATTAGATTTGTCGCAGAGCTGCAAAAGCTGATGTCCCTGTTGTAGCTAAAGGAAGCTTGGATGAGTCCAGAAGTAACTGTGAGAAGACAGTAGCCTGACTACACATCCCTATTGCCTTTCTGTTAGTTCTCCTGAGTGATGGTAGATGGTCCACACTCTTGAGTTCCCCAGAGATCTCTGGGAGAGATGGCAGTATAGATCCCTATTCTGTATGGTGGGAGTAGAGAGCTGGAGCTCAGACAGGGCTCACATGTTTCTGTTTCTTGTGTGGACCCATAGAGAGCTCTGAATGCTGTATTTCATGGACGTCTGGTGGCCTGTTGCTCTTCGTCTCTGTAGATGGAAAGCACAATTGGTCTTATTTGTGAATGAGCTTAGTGCTGAGGGCTTTTTCCTCAAGCCTAACTAAGCACAAGGGTGGGAGTTTGTTAGTTTATCCATTATCCATTATCCATTACCTCAGTCCAAAAAGGGAAACAAACATTCAGCTCAGCAAAGAGGAATTAGTTATCTGATGGTAGAAGCCCTTTTTAAGTAAAAAACAAAAAACAAAACAAAACAAAAAGATGGTACCGATTAAAGTGACACAGAGCTTTAAGGCAGAAAATTAGAAAAACTAAAGGAAATGCATGGCCTCCTAAGGGCAAAATATAATTCAGCAAAACAAAATTCCAGAGAAGAAGAACCTGAACAGGCATATGACAATGAAAGATGTTGGAAAAGTTTTTCAAGCTGTAGCATTTACAGGGGCAAAGTCTAGCCAAAATTGGAGGTGAAAGGTAAAAAGTCAAAGGGGCAGTAAGTGCTCTGATTGCCTTACCAGCAAGCAAGTAATATTTTTTAAAACTGAAAAGTCAGTTAATGAAGTATAAGATTTAACAGTAAAAAGGCAAACACTAAAGTATAATGAAAAAAGGTGGTGAAGGGGGAGAGGGGACTTGGTGAAAAAGAGGAAAATATTACCGCTGTCGTTGTCTGTAATCCAATCCAGTAGAAAGAGGACAAGGCCAAAAGAACAGCCATGGAAACCCACAAGTCAACAGAGACAGGAGGCCACATAGCAAACGACTAGAAAAGAGAAAAATGTAACAACAGAAAACCTAAATGTGACAGAGTGGACATCTCATGTATTTTCCTTATCAACACATAAAAATGGGCTAAAATCACAATTTAAAATAAAAATTTCATATTGGATCATGACATATAAATGATGCTGACTTTAAGAGAAACCTCCAAAGCAGTTTTATTTGGAAAGTTTGTAATTAAAAGATGGCTCATGGAATACCAGGAAAATACAAATAAGAACAAAGAAGTGTCTGATTTAATATCAGATGAGGAGAAATTCACATAAAAGAAAGTATTGAGTGAGACAAAGGATATTCGTATCATAGTATCAGTGCAGTTCCCTGAGGATGTAACAGTTAACCAAATCTGTGTACCACATAAAATGGCTTAGTATTCATGTTCATTAAACCAAACCTATAGGAGATCCAAGAGGAAATAAACAGAAAAACTAGTGGCAGGAGACATGAAGTCACTATTTCTCAGTTCATGATCATGACATACAGAAGATGTAAATGCCATGTAATAAGGAATATATACGTATTCCACACCACTGAGGAATTTTAGGGTGTCCAAGCCTGGGGAGCCTACCCAGGAACCCTTCCCCTCCACAGACATCCATTCACTTCAGAACATTTAAGGACTGCCTCGACCTGGCTTGGGAACTCACTGGGACCCTTTCTTTCCACACTCCTTGGCTTTTTAAAGACAATAATTGCTAAATTTCTGTGACCTCTTAGAGGTCTGCCAACTGTAACTGATCTCACTGAGTATCAAGACACCCATTTTACAGGTGGGAGACCAAGGGCAGGAGGGATGAATCACTTGTCCAAGTCACTGGGCTGGGAGTGTGGAAGAGCCATGGACAGGAGGTTAACTCTGCCCTAAACCACCTGTCCAGTGGGGGTTTAAATAACCACACCTGAACTCCAGGCTTGGAACCCTGAACTGTCTAGTTCACTCATCCCCACCTGTCCCCTTGCCTGGCTACCCCCAGAGTCTGGAGGTGTGCCTTTCACCCTGCAGGGCCTCACACAGTTGACGCACCACCCCAGCCCTCCACAGGCTCCCAGGCAAAAAGTCAGAATTGTGGTGTAGAAATCTGAAAACTGAGTTTCTCTTTTCTGTTTTTGTTATTTCTGTAACAATCATATTCCAGTGGTCTCTAAAATTCTTGTTTCTGTAGAAATCTGAATACTGAAACTGCTGGTCTCCTTTTGTTCTTTCTATAGCAATCCTGATTCCCCAGGAGGTAATTGGATGGCTGTGCAAAATGGGGATAAGTTATTCACATGGATATTGGAAATACAAAAGAGAAATGTGTATTGACATATTTTTAAACTTTGTTGTATACATATAGCCACCGAACGCACACACACCTATTATACATATATGAATACACACATGTTCATACACGAACACATGAACATATATGAACATACATATATCAATGTAATTTTTCCTAATGTGGGGAGATTGTCTTACTGCTATAAAACCTGTGCAGGTTAACTTTATCATTCTTGGTCATGGCAAAAAAATTAGAAGACTCCAATATTCAACAAACATAGTTGATAGCTAAGTGGTATTAGCTTTCAGAATATACTGATCTGGAAAAATATCCATCCTAGTACCTAGTACATCCTAAAAAGAAAATTGTAATGTAATTTTAAAAACTTATTTTATTTTTACTTAAAAAAGAAATTCTTGTATGTGTCTACGTATATGATTATATGATAGATGCAGAAGGCTCTATACTAATCTTTTAATTTTGAGTACTTTAGAAACATCAGAATGGAAGGTATACGAGAGTAAGTATGGGGAAATTTTTTAACTTTTTAAAAAACAAATCTCTGGATTATTTTGCTTGTTAATAATAGCCGTATTTCTTTTGCAACAACAAAACATCAGTTAAAGTAGAAAACAACCATTGCACTGACATTCTTGGACATTAAGTTTTATGTACATTTTTTGTTGCTGGATGCCTAGAATTGGAACTACTCAAAAACTATGAATATTTTCAGAAGCTCTGGTTAGAAGTTCTAGGCCAAAATAGTAGATTTTGAAACGTTTTCCTCCAAATATCTCTGCTAATAGTCTGTCATTATTAGAGTGTAGCTGGCATCTGAAGAATTTTTACTGGCTAGATCTTTCTCATCCTCTCTGCTTGGGGGTTCTGTTTCTGGATTTTGGCAACTGTGTAATGTCATAGCTTACACTGGACATAGAGAACAAGGATCCCAATGGTACTTCGTAATGAACTATTAGATTTCTCTAAAACGAATCTCCTATTAAATTACTCTAATATGAAGGTAGTTGATAATTCACTGTCCTAAACTCCCACTTTTTAAATTCACCATGATAATTATATATGATAACATGGTTGAGAGTAGTGAGGTAGAGGTGAAAGCCAGGAAGACATTTTATTTCTACAATCACAGAATTTTCATCTAAAATCACTGGCAAATTAGGTAATAGTTCTTTCCCATGACATAGAAATAGAAAGTCCATCATTTCTTTCTAAAATTACTTTTTCATTATGTATAATAATCACAGAAAATTTTTAAAGGGAATAAAGAAATATAGTAGGGAAAATTACATTCCCTTACTCAGAAACAACTGTATCATATATGTATTTTACTTATTAGCAAATAGATACATATTTGGATATTTAAGCTAATAATTAAAATTGAAAACTGAGGAAAGTTGTTTTCTGCAATTACATAATAAAGAAGCATTGAACTTAGAACCAACTGAAATAGAATAAAAATAGTCTTTAATTGTACATGAAATTATCTATTTTTAAAACAAAACATTTTTTATATTATCAAGATTTTAGAGAAAATATTATAAATAAATTCTCTCATTACTATGTTAATTATCACATTTGCTCATGGCCCCTGGTCTTTGAAATAAATATAGGGTTTACTTAAAGGTGTATATGTATATATATATATATATATATTTCACTTAAAGGTATATTTGTTGCTTTTTTTTCTTCAGTCTTTTTTTTTTTTTTAGATTTTATTTATTTATTTGACAGACAGAGATCAAAAGTAGGCAGAGAGGCAGGCAGAGAGAGAGAGAGGGAAGCAGGCTCCCCGCTGAGCAGAGAGCCCAATGAGGGGCTCAATCCCAGGACTCTGAGGTCATGACCTGAGCCAAAGGCAGAGGCTTAACCCACTGAGCCACTGAGGCACCCCTCTTCAATCCTATTGACAGGTTAAAAATGCTTGTTATATCTTTATATGTTTTTATTATACTATTTCCAATAAAAATGATGAGTACTTCAATTTCTGGAAGGTGGAGACTTTTTTATATAGCATTTCTTCTATTCTTAGTATGTTTTGAGTACACAATTAATAATGACTGTTGATTGTTATAACTACTGTGTTGTAACTCAAGTCTTCATTATTGATGAAAAATTGAACTTTTCTAGATCAGTTGAAAATGTCAACTTTTGGATTTAGAATATGGTTTCGGAAATTCTAGAAGTAAAAATCATCTCTCATGATTCTTTGTACTTAATTAAGCAGTCCCTTCTCTGTAACTATTGAGACCCCTTTGAAAGTATATTCTTAAAGTTTAGCAAATCATTAAGATTATTCTTAAAAGTTTAAGTGAAAGTGGCTTTAAAAAACTATTCTAGTTAATATAAGGAGCAGTTGGGTTTTTTTGTTTGTTTGTTTGTTTGTTTTTTTATTCTCATTGGGATGTCTTTGACACTAATATGAGCAGTCAGTGCCCAGCCTCAAATTCAAGATTTGATGGAAGACTCAACAATTAATAAGTACATATTTTCAGAATACTCAGAATAAAACTATTTTCCACTATTTTATAACCTATGTTCTCTTTTTTCCAGCTTGAGATACAATTGACATGTAACCGTGTATAAGTTTAAGCTACACAATGTGATGATTTGATACATGTATAAATTAAAAAGTGATTATGTTGGTTTTCCTTTAAAGATAACAGTTTACTTAATGAAGGATTCAATTTGATTTAAGTAGATTTTTTTAGACTAAGTATTCCTCAGTTTCACTATTACTAGAACTTGAATGATCACTTTCAAGTGTGTTGAAATGTCAGTTTTAATCATTGGTAGGACTTGCCAATTACAAATTATTATGTTCCCCCCCAGAAGTAATTTTTCTGTAGCTTAATATATCACTAAAATATTCCCCAGTGGGTGACTTTCTCCAGTTTTCTCTTTTCCACACACCCTGAACAAAAACTTTTTGCTGTTGAAATGTTGGAATACCTACCTTGAAAAGGCTGCCATTGAGATGATAGGACTTATGGATCGTATGGCAGAAATAGAAAGAACAAAACTTTTCAAGACATAGCTTTTAGTATTTCATTTTTATTTGGGGATTTTTAAAATTTTTGGTTCAAAAAATGTTTAAGATGTTTTAAAATATACACACGCAGTGAAAATAAGTGTAACGGGTAACAGTTTGTCATATGCCAAGTAATGTGCTAAGCACCTTGCCTCCATTATCTTATTTAATCATAGATATGAAGCTTAGATAATATTTTTAATCTTCATTATGCAGTTGAGAAACTGAGGCTTGGATGGGTTATGTGGCAATTTCAGACTCCAGACATAAATACTAAAACTAAAACCCCTTTTATTTTATTTTTAGTATTTATTCCTGTTTCACTTTTTTAAAATTTTATTTTATTCTTTTTCAGTGTTCCAGAATTCATTGTTTATGTACCACACCCAGTGCTCCATGCAATACGTGCCCTCCGTAATACCCACCACCAGGCTCACCCCCACCCCCCACAAACCCTCAGTTTGTCTCTCAGAGTCCACAGTCAATTAAAGGTTTAATAATAATAATGATAATAATAATAATAATAATAATAATGTCAGCTAGAAATGGTACATTGCTCACCTGTGATCATCTTGACTGTTATGGCTGTTGATTGATTAAATAGCTGAAAAAATAAAAGCAAAGTGAATTTGTTTTTTTCTTATCAAAATAGTTACACAAAATCATCAGTGGAGATGGATTTTGCATTTAATCAGGATTAAATTCAAAATGAATTTTTTCAGTCACCCTTTACAAGGGGTACTGATGGCATAATAAAAATAATGCCAATTATAGAAGACATAGAAATTCAGTTAGAATTTTTATGCTGATCCTTTTTAGTGGCAGTCAGCTCAAGAATGAGCTCTGGGAAACCTTCTGTGGTTAAGATGAGGTATATGAAAGTTCAACCAGAGAAGCATGAGATATATGCATACTAAGGGATTTTTATTATGTAAATTATCACAATTTATGAGATTGTGAGGACTGGTTAAGCAAGTCTGGAGTCTATCCTGCAAGTGGCTGGAAAGGAAGATCATGATTAGGAGGGAACCCCACGGGGCTAGCTGCTTGCAGTCTCTGAGCGCAGGGAAAGCCTAAGCCCTCCATCAAGGACCCACCTGATTAACTGTCACTCACCCAGGGTATCTGCTCACTGTCAACTAAAATAGGGACCTTAAGTACATCAGCAAGATCTTTTCACTTTTGCCATGTAATGTAATCTGATCATGAGTGCTATCCCACCATTTTTATTGGCCCAAACCACGCTCCGGGAGTAGGGATTACACAAGGTATCAGAGAGCTTTTCCTAAGTCATTGTGATCTTGTTTTACTGCTGCTCAAAGACGCTTCCAGAACAAGAAATTTTTTAAAGCCCTTCTCTCCACAAACCCACCCACCAGAGTGTCTCCTCGTGAGATTTCTGAACACCAGGGAAAAAAAAAAAAGCTATGTATTTTTATAACCCTGCTTGGATAGGCAAAGGTTGGCCTGGTCTGTCCGTTCCAATAATTTCTCTAAACCTTCTACATTTTTAGACTGAGTTCTCAGTGACTATTTTGTGTTTAAGTGTAGCACCATAAAGAAGCCAAAAAATTTTGACCTTGTAATTTTCCTAATTTTAATTATTGTTTGTCTTAAGGAGAACTGGCTAGGACAAAAACAAACACTCCCATCCTTTAAGCATAAAGGCCTTTTTTTCCCCCCCCGACTTCCTGTCAGCCACCTGACAGAATAATTTGGAAGGATTTAAGGATGATTTAAATTAAGGCTAGAAGAATTTCTCTGAACTACCTTGTCCATTATAATAGGAATATAATCCTACATGACTAATTTAAAAATCTTAATGAGCCTCGGGGTGCCTGGGTAGCTCAATTGGTTAAGTGTCCAACTCTTGACTTAGGTTCAAGTCATGAACCCCACGAGCCCCACATAGGGCTCCATACTGGGTGTGGAGACTGCTTATGATTCTCCTTCTCCCTCTGCCCCTTGAAAAGATATCTTAATGAGCTTCATTTGGTTTATCCAATGCCTATATATCACTTAATATGGACAGTTGTCAGAAATAGTTTTGGCTTAATGAGCCAGCTTGGTATGCCCAAAGCCAAAATATCACTTAGTATTTTTCACACTGATCTTTTCTAATTCTCGAACCATTTTGCTATTCATTAGGAAATTAGATTTTCTAAGCATTCATAAGTGGAATTACTTGAATGTTAGGATTAGAAGTAGTTTACAAGTGTATTTTCTGTGGGAAATCTAATGGGGTGTATGATTTTCCTCCAAAAATTTATTCATCTAATAAATCTTTATCAAGAATCTAGTATTTGCAGGCACCATTCCACTCCTGGGGATATGGGCCATTGAGATGAAGTAACCAGACATATGATTCCTGACTTTGAAAAACTAAATAATAGTCAAGTGGGAAAGAAGGCAGTCAAGAAGCAATTTCAGTAGAATGACAACATTTCTCTCATAGTTGAAGTATAGTGTGCTGTGGTTGTCTGTGAAGCAAATGGGGAAATGTCTGTCCAAAAAGTCATCTAATAGTAAAAATGTACGTTTTTTTCAGTAACTCGAGACTGTCTCAAAAAGAGTTTCCTTTCTGAACATCTTTATGGTTCTCAAATCTCAAGACTATTCTTATAGGAGGGACAGTTAGACTATTTAAAAATTTATGAATGTTAGTGAATGCTAAGATAATAGTGAGGATCTAAACATTTCCTAAGTTAAATGCAGGAGGTATGGGAATTAAATATTAGGTAGTCTTTGGAGAAAAGTTTCCACTTAATGACAAAATGCCTATTATGTCAGAGTGCTTTTAAAGGCAATCTGATCTTGGGGGTTCCTGGTTGGTGCCATTGGTTAAGTGCCCGACTCTTGGTTTTTGGCTCAGGTCATGATCTCAGGGTCTTGGGATCAAGCCCCACATCGGGTTCTACATTCAGGCTGAAGTCTGTCTGGGACTATCTCTCTCCCTCTCCCTCTGCGCACTCCCCCCTCCCACCATGCAATGTGTGCATTTTCTCTCTATCTAAATAAATCTTTAAAGAAACCCAAAAAGCAGTCCCATCTTGAGACTGGAAAATTTCTATTGATCCACTTTCAACTTCGTTGACTCCTTAGTCTGTAATTCCAATCTGATGTTAAACTGATCCAATTAATTTTATATTTCAATTATTGTTTCCATTTTGCTAATACATTTCATTTTATATAGTTTCTGTTTCTCAACTGAGAATCCCATCAGTTTATTCATTATGTGAATGTTTTCCTTTATGTCCTTGAATGTATTTTATATTTATAATAGTTGCTTTAAAGTCCCTGTTTGCTCATTTTAAGGGCCATCTTTGCATCATTTCTGTTACTTGTCATTATTTTTTCTTGTATGAGCCACATTTGGTTTTGTTTTCTTAATTTAGTATAGACCATCCTTTCTTGTTTTTCACATTTACTTATTTTTGATAGTATATACTGGATATTAGAAATGATAGTTTATAGAGACTTTTAGTTTTGTTAAGGTTATGTTTTTTGCTGTAGGTTTTTTGTTTTTGTTTTGTTTAAGAGTGATTTAAGTTTTAGCAGCATTTAACCCTGTTGGACTGAATCTCCAGTTTTTTCTCTCTTTTGCAGGGGTCAGTGGCTTGTTCAGGTCTCATCCACTGTCATTTTTGTTGGGCATAGTTCAGTGGTCAGCAAGAATTCAGATGCATTTTATAAGCAAACTTGGCAGATACTTTTTTGGTCAAGGATTTAGCTCATCTAATTTTCTGGCGACTTGTGAACCCTAAAGTGTGTTCTCTGATATCTCAAGCCAGGAAAGCAGCAGATTTCTTCCACCTGAGCTGCAGGCGGATGGGCAAGGCATACGCCTGGGCAAAAAGCAGCTTTTAAAAAAATCACCTGGGTCCTGTTTTCCTCTAAGGAGAATTTCTTATTCTCCAATTTCTCCCTGCTTTTGGTCCCTCTCAAAGATCTTCGGATAGGTTCTGGGAAGTATTTTTTTCCCTAAATTTTATAATTGTCATCAATGGGGGTGATTAGTCCACTTAAGTACTCTGTCATTTCCTAAAGCCAGAGTGAAACAAAAGTATTTAAAAAGGGGGGGAGATCATATGATAGTTGTCTTTCTCCGCTTGACTTATTTCGCTAAGCATGATATGCTCTAGTTCCATCCATGTTGTCGCAAATGGCAAGATTTCATTACTTTTGATGGCTGCATAGTATTCCATTGTGTATATATACCACATCTTCTTGATCCATTCATCTAAAATTATATATATAAAAAATAAAAAATAAAAGGGGGGGGAGAATAAAAAAGCGATGCCAAGACCAAAAGCTGCTAATTTTGATACAGTATCATTAATACAGAGTATTAGTAAAATGATTACTTGCCTTATCTGGAGTCTGTACTTCTAGTAATACAGCCCAATTTTATGTTAGAGGCTTTCAGTAGCTGTCACATTCTTGACTCATGCTTATAGTTGTTCAAAGCATCTAGGTTATTCTCACCTGGATTTCTCCTTCTCTTAAGCCTGATTTATAGAAAATGACAGGAAATAAAAGAAAGAAAGAACGTGAATGGCCTTTGTTCTTTTGTTACAGCAAATAATCACATGTTACTTTTTGCTAATGTTACTTCAGCAGTTCTTCCCTCACCTGAGGACCAGAGATAGTTACTACCCAAGTTTTCCTGAAATGTCATGATTAAATCTTTGAACCCAGAGAGTAAAGTGAACTGCTTAATAAAAACCAAACAAAACATAGCTTTACAGTTAGTAATGGTGACTTCTTAAAACACAATCCACAGTCCATAAATAGATCACCAACTAATTCCCTCAGATAAAAGGAAAACAAAAAGTTAGAATGTTAGAGGCTCATTGTTTTTATCTGAGGAGATAATTACATTGTTATATTTTTCCCTAGAATTTAATTTTCCCATCGATGGGTTTGGTGTAAGTGGATTAGTAGTTTATCTTCTTTGACAGAATGAAGTTGGAATGGCTTAATAATCTGTTTTACTGCAGATTCTTAGAATAGTGTTTTAAGTTATTTGCATGATGGTTAAACCAACTTATAATTGTATTCATTTTCTTCTATGACCTTGACTGATTGTATTAAGAATTTCAATTCATTTTAATTTTCAAATGTTGGAGTGTTTGTAACCATTTTAGAGTTATTAGTATAATGTGCAAAACAAAATCTATCAAAATTATGTTTTCCTTGAATTACTCCTTTTTGTATAACAGCCGTAAAGTTTACTCCAAACTAATCTTCAAAACATTTGTGTAATTTTTACGAAGGCTAAACAAGGAAAGACTCAAATGAAATTTAAAATTAATTTAACTATACAAGTTAGAACAAGGAAAAGAATTTTAAAAAAACACAAAAGGAGGTACAGTAACCAAAAGAACATTAGATTTTTTTCGGGGGGGGGGGCTGTTATTTTAAGGACTGTATAGAACTTGAAGACATGTGTGCCTGAAAACCAGAAGTAAGTGTGGGAGGGAAAACTGAAAGAGTGTGTTGAAGGAGGAAACATTAAAATAAGGAGGGATTTCCATATTTATTTGGAATCAGAGGATTGGTTGTTTCTCATAACGCAGGGAGCTTGCCCTAGTAGCCCTATAGGGGCGAATCGTTCTGTAGTCCCCCTTGGAAGTTGCAATTGCAGAAACTGAATTATAGCTTTGATCAGTTCAAAAGAAATCCTCAGTGTTATTAACATCCTTAGTAACTCACCATCAACATTATTGACACCATTTTCATAGTCAGAATCATTAAAATTTAGGTAAGTGTTTATTTTGCCCCAGGCACCAGGCTGTACCCTTTATGTGCCTTATCTCATTTTTTCTGATACTGTGGGGGAGGTACTTTCCTTAGCTTTATGTATAGATGAGAAACTTGAGGCTGAGAAGGTTTACTTAAATTGTCTTAAGGTCACAGAGGTAATCAGTGGCAGAGATTGAACTCAGAACTGGATTTTCTCTTCCCTTAAACCTATGCCCTTAATTGCCAATAATGAAAAAAAAAATCTGGGGGTGCCTGGATGGCTCAGTGGCTTAAAGCCTCTGCTTTCGGCTCAGGTCATGATCCCAGGGTCCTGGAATCGAGCCCCGCATCGGGCTCTCTGCTCAGTGGGGAGCCTGCTTCTTTCTCTCTCTGCCTGCCTCTCTGCCTACTTGTGATCTCAGTCTGTCAAATAGATAAATAAAATCTTTGAAAAAAAAATTGGAAACAATATGAAGCATAAGCTACTAATATTAAGATCTCTGGTTTGGAGCTTGCCTTTAAGCAATGTAAAATTTTATATTAGGGCCAAAATAATATCCTACCAGTGTGAATAATTCAAGGTATGTTTATTGATCTTAATAATTTCCCACTTTGATTTTCAGTATCAGTTGAACTGCTGGAATAGAGTATTTGACATTATTATTTTAAAGGATGTCAGACCGCTGAATTTTTCAAGGAACATAGCTACAAAAAGGCAAAGTTCTTTCAATATGAACTAGTACTTTGGGTACCTGGGTAAGCCAGTCAGTTAAGTGTCTGTCTTTGGCTCAGAACATGACACCATGGTCCTAGGATCGAGTTCCACGTGGGGCTCCCTGCTCAGCAGCGAGGCTGCTTCTGCTTCTGCCTCTGTCTGTCTGCTCTCAGGAAAAAATAAAATCTTTAAAAAATATATATGTATTAAATGTATGTATATGTATGTATACACACACTCACACACAATACATACTGGTATTTTCAGGACTTTTGCTTATCTTCTTCTTTTTTTCTTTTCTTAGGAAAAATTGGATGTAGGCGTGAGAAAAGAAGTTGATGGCATGGGGACATCTGAAATAAAATATGGAGACTCAGTATGCTACATACAACATATAAATACGGGCCTGTGGCTGACTTACCAGTCTGTGGATGTGAAATCAGTGAGGATGGGATCCATACAACGTAAAGTAAGATTATGTAAACACGCAGTTTATAGCCGCCATTTTGTATGACAAAATATGCAAAAAGAGCAAGGGGTAGCTAACACTTGGAGCCACCTGCTAAACACGCAAAACCATCAAATCCCACCATAATCATCTCTTTGGTTTTTGTGAGGTAGTAATGCCGGATGTCACATTATGGCTTGAAATACTAAGCTAAGAAATTAGTAATCTTTTCTGGATTCTAGCAGTCTACCGCCTCCTTCACTTTGTTCTCCATGCTCCTGCCAGGTTTATGTCTCTAAAATGCAGGAGAGCTCATGCACGCTAACTAATTAATTAATTTTAATCTAAAGGTGTACACTTGATTAAGTTATTAGATTTTTGTGCATTTTGGGACAACTTCGGTATGTCAATGTCCTTTTCCAGCTATATATATCAATTCTAAAACAATCAAGTATTTTCACCAATAATTTGGTATCTAAATCAAGATATTCTATAAGTGTGAAAAATAAATAAGTGTAAAAAATAAATACACTGGATTTTGAAGGCAAAGAACAACAAAAAGGGAATGCTAAATTCTTCATTAACAGCTTTGTTCTGTTTATTTATTGAAATAATAATATTTTGGATATATTAGGGAAAATCAAATATATAATTAAAATTTTACCTTTAAAAAAAACTTCCTTTGATGTGTGCTCTAGAAAAATTTACATATTTTAGAAACACTTTCTGCCACCCCTTCTCACCCACCCCATGCTTCCTTCTACTTACTACCACATCGAAGGATAAATACTGTCATTGCTCGTCATAATGGGGATGAGTTCTGTACAAGGCTTTTTATTTCATTTTATGGATGGAGATTTTATTGGATTTGTCCTACTGCATACTGTATGCAGTATCAATATTATACACTGATATTTACCAAAAAGGTAAACATTCAGAGTATGATGGCATAAATCACAAGGAACAGAAAGAGGAAACAAAGCAAAATTTTTAACTCAGGTATGACCTTCTTTGAGCTCTTTCCTAGCACCACATTTTCATTATAGCTTATTTTTTCTTTTTAAGAGTTGAATATGATAGGGGAGCCTGGGTGGCTTGGTGGGTTAAGCCTCTGCCTTCAACTCGGGTCATGATCTCAGGGTCCTGGGATTGAGCCCCGTGTCGGGCTCTCTGCTCAGCAGGGATCCTACTTCCCCCTCTCTGTCTGGCTGCCTCTCTACCTACTTGTGATCTCTCTCTTTGTCAAACAAATAAATAAAATATTTTTTAAAAAAAGAGTTGAATATGATAAATGGTTATGGGAAAAATATAGGTAGAAATGGTAACATATAGGCACATTTTTTAGAGATGTGTTTATTGAGAGAGAGACAGAGAGTAGGGGTGCTGCAGGGAGGAAGAATCTCAAGCAGACTCACCACTGAGTGTAGAACCTGATGCAGGGCTCCATCCCAGGACCTCAACTACCATGACCTGAGCTGAAACCAAGAGTGGGACACTTAACCTGCTGAGCCACCCAGGGACTCTGTCATATTTTTGCAAAGATAGAAATAAGTTTTAATCAGAACATCACTAGAAATTTCACGTTCCATTTCCCCATTCTCTATACTTAAGTGGTAAATGCAAAAAAAAAAAAAAATATATATATATATATACACACACACACACACACCTACATATATGTATTCACAATACTTAAATATATATAAAGATAGATATATCTATCTTTATATATATGGCTTAAACAATTGTCTTCAGTCCTTTTTTCCTTTTTTGCCCAAGTACCACCTGAATGAATTTTTTAAAACCACACACCTCATGGCGTAGTTTTTATTATAAATTAAAATAGTTGCAAATAAAATGATTTCTGGCTTATTGTAAATAGGAACATTTTAAACCAAACTCTACATATGTCTTTTAAATATGTTGTCTGGGAATTAAATATCAAGAGTTCCCACAATTACCTTTCCCCATTCTGCTAAATTCAATGAAAATGCCAAGCCCTGGAAATTTTTTCTTCTAAGTGGACCTCAAAGTAATTCCCTCCACCATATCCCTGTAGATCTAGTTCAGCCTTTCTCATTCGTTATGTGCACTATTTCTAGAGCCTCTTTTTTTTTAAATTTTTTTATTTTTTATAAACATATATTTTTATCCCCAGGGGTACAGGTATGTGAATCGCCAGGTTTACACACTTCACAGCACTCACCAAAGTATTTCTAGAGCCTCTTCACCAGTATGTCTGCTTGCCTTCAGTCTTACTTCTCTCCAGTCTATTCTGGCTTTATGTCTGCCATGTTCAGAACCCATCATCGATGAGCTTTACTCTTTGTGGTAATTCCACAAGATCATTGCTTAATCAGTCCTTTCTCTGTCTTCCGTCCATTGCAGTTATGCTGGGGTTCTTAATAATTACTCTGCTGTCTTATTCCTTAACCATGGGTTAAAGTAAAAGTGGGACTTAGACTCACCATCATCAGCTAGAATAGAACTTTCCTTTTAGAAGGCTAAGGGTGTTGAGAAGCTAACCAGTCTTCAGTTAGAGAAGACAGACTTTATAGGCCATAGATGAGATAATCCAGTAAAGTCTCTATGGTAGACTTATTACCACTTGGAGAACCATCTACATATTAAATCCTTAGGGGAAGACTCTAAGGATTGAGTCATCTTCTTAACACCCATTTAGAAAGGAGATGGAAGTAATGGTGTTATTTCTGCATTTCTACAGGCTATTATGCATCACGAAGGTCACATGGACGATGGCTTGAATTTATCTAGATCTCAGCATGAAGAATCGCGGACTGCACGAGTCATCCGGAGTACAGTTTTCCTTTTCAATAGATTTATAAGGTACATTTTCTTCTGTTGTAGTAGTTGTTTGACATTCTATTTCAATTTCCTTATCAGGTTTACAAATACATAAGTCTAAGATATACAATGGTGGTAAACCTGTAATTCGGTAGGATAGCAGTACATACTAGAAAATGACAGATGATTTTATGTCTTTCTTATAAATAAACTTTTAAAAAAGGGAATGTGATTTTTACAAATTGTGTGTGTAACTTATAATTTGTAGCTGTAGTTCAGGATTATTCTATAATAGACCCTTTTGCTTGAACTATTTAAATTTACTTTCACACATAATGAAGCCTAGATACTTGTGAATTTTGAACTGTATGAATGTGTATATGTATATATTGATTTTAAAGGTGTGGAGAGGGGAAAAGGAAGAGAGGGAGAGAGAGAATCTTAAGCAGGCTTCATGTCCAGTGTGGAGTCAAATGCAAGGCTCCATCTCATGACCCTGAGATCATGACCTCAGCTGAAATCAAAAGTCAGACTCTTAACCAACTAAATCACCCAGGCACTCCCTGAATGGTATTTAAAAATGATTCATGTAGTAAATAACTTTTCATATTTCCTAATAGAAACGGTTGCATATCTTCAAACTAAATCAAGCTCATGGTCAAGGTGTTTCCTGGTATCATTATACCAATATACATTCTGACTTGTGATGGATATATCATATGTCTCTTTAAACTTGCCAATTTGATGAGAAAAAAATTTACATGTGTGTGTATGTATATACAGATACATATATATTTATTTATAATAATTTTTAAGTTGAATTTGCTTAAGAATTGTGAAAATAGGTATTTCATATTTGTTGTTCAGTTTTCTTTATTTTTCTTTGTGATTTACCTGTGTAAGTCACATGTTCACTATGTTCATAGTGAACAACTATGTTCATGTAAATCATTATGTTCATATGTTTTTTATACATTTGAGTTTTACTTATATGCTCATTAGTATTTACTGAGCTATTGGACTTCCTGAATTTATACAGCTCTTTAATGTATTTTAGAAATATTAAAACATTTTACATAATTACAGAATATTTTAAAGGGTATGTTATTTTAAGTAAAATAATTTGATCCTTCCATAATATTCATGAAAGTACCAGGATTCTTTAAAATCTCCATGTCTTCACAATATTGGCACCTATATATTTTTCAAAGTAATTTTTTTAAGTATCCATTTTATTAATGTAGGTTTATTTACTATTAAGAGCCTAATTTTTAAAAATGCATAGGCAGACTTCTGTTTTTACTTCTTAGAGTGAGAGTCAAGGTCATTTAGTTTTTCTTCATTTGTGTTTTCTTATGTAGTTTCTTTTCTTTTTAAGATTTCATTTATTTTAGAGAGAGAGAGTGCAGGAGTGCATGCTCAAATGGGGGAAAGGGTAGAGGGAGAGGATGAGAATTCTATGCAGACTCCACACTGAGCATGGACCCTGACATGGGGTTTGATCTCACGACCCTGCGATCATGACCTGAGCTGAAACCAAGAGTCAGATGCTTAACTGACTGACCCACACAGGCGCCCCTCAGTTTATTTTTTGTGACCCTTCTGGTCTCTGTGTTCCAGGTCAGGGTAGTGATGGTGGCAGAACTGTGTCTGTGTGTGTGTGTGTGTGTGTTTGCACTTGTGTTGTGAGACATGATTCTATTTTTCTCAGCTATAAGAAAAACATATAAAACCTTCTTTTCCTTTCGGTATATTAATGAATGTATTCTTAAAGTAATTATATTAGGGAGGAATCTGTATTCAGTAGTAGTATTTTTTGATTCTCAAAATACAAAATGTAGAGATGAAATTCATGAATTTAACTTTCACTCTGGTATAGTAGGATTTTACTACCTTTGGTTACCTCGATTGTTTTTTTCTCTTCATTTTTTTGTTCTTGATAAATTAAAATGATGAATGTCTTCATAGGAAACAGATGTTGTAAAACTTAAATAACAATTTTAGGAGTCTTGGATAGTATTTGTCTGACAGAGGCTTCTAGAAAGTAATTTAATGGTTACATTACAGATAACATATATTCAACTTAATAACCTAAAAACTGACATTTATTGTTTCTTTTTACATTTAAAAATTTAGATATTAAATTTGGTGGTGCACCTGGGTGGCCCAGTTAACTGAGTTTCCAGCTGTTTGTTTTGGCTTGGGGTCATGATCTCAGGTTGTGGGATTGAGGTTCCCGTCCAGATCACACTGAGTAGGGAGACTGCTTGTCCATCTCCCCTCCCCCACCACCCCCCTGCCACATACATGGGTTCCTGGCCCATGCACTTGCTCTCTCTCTCTCTCAAATGAAAAAGAATTTTTAAAAATGTAAATACTATATATGAATAACTTTTGAATTTCATTCACTTTGGTGTGAGAGTTGACTTTGACTTCTTTACAAATATATTTATGATTCAATTAAAGTGTAATAGGATAAAATGTTTAAAACAGAAGTATATCATCGTATATAAATTTTCATTGTAGAAAGGGAGAAATAGTTTTCTTCTGAAAAGTCATTTATTTTACTTTTTTGGGCATAGAAAGACTTAAAGAGATGATAAAACTAGGCAATAGATAAGTTCCATGTAATAGATTGTAATGAAATTGCAGACAAAAACTTTAGAAAAGTTGTACAGTTTTCCTATTTCTACTCTTTAAAAAGCTGAAATCAACTATTTCAAAATTCTTTGTAATCTTTATGTAATTGATGATGCAGCTTAAATATTTGTGAGCATTGTAAATTCAAAGATAAGCTAATTTTCATTTATGAGGCCCTTATTGTTTTTAAAATGTAAATTCTAAAACAGATAATTAGGCAGAAACATTTCCTTGGAATAAAATATTGCCATATAATTTTGCTGTTGCAGAGAACAGGAAAGGAAGTATAATATTTCATGCATTAAATTTTGTCATACCTAATGTGAGTATCGCTTTATCAACTATTGTAGATGCTTTCTCCCATTATTTTATGGTGTCTTGTTGTATGTTTTTTTTTAATAAACTTCTTATTTGAAATGATTTTGAAGATTTTATTTATATATTTGGCAGAGAGAAAGAGTTTAAGCAGGTGGAGTGGCAGGCAGACAGAGAGGGAGAAGCAGGCTACCTGCTGAGCAGAGAGCCCGATGCGGGGCTCGATCCCAGGATCCTGGGATCATGACCTAAGCCAAAGGCAGATGCTGCACCAACTGAGCCATGCAGGCATCCCTTATCTTGAAAGGATTTTTATTTACAGATACCATATCTTAAAGTTCTTTCCAGATACCTTCAAAGCTGTGAATTTCAAAACTCAGAATCTCAGAAAGCTTACCAACTTAACACATTGACATGTCAGTAATGTGTTTTTCTTTGAAGAAAATGCAACACGATATTTCTTAATCCAATTTTAAATAATTTTTTGTTAGATAAGAGAAAAACATTTTAATATATTATTTTCTGATTGAGAAAATTTTAAAAATCAGCATCACTGGAATGTATTTTTAAACTGGCAGGAACTTTCTGAATGGCAGTGGGGGTCCCTGATCATTAGCAGTTAACCGTTCCTTCTCCACAAACAAAAAACAGAACAAGTACAGTCAGAATTCTGAAGCTGGGAAGCTGCATCTTAAACCTTGAAGTGTACGTAGTGATTTTAAAATGCAATTCAACTGGTTTCTAAATATTGAGACCATGGGCTTTGTAGGAATTGGTTCTTGAGGCCCTTTAGGTTTTTGTCTAGATGAGTTTCTCTTGATGCTGGTGGTTCTAATACAGCATCATATACACTTGACCAAGTTTAGAATTTTTTATTTGAATATATTCGTTACTGCTGTTTGAGGAAAACTAGGACCTTGCTTATGGGTTCCTTTTCAGAGGTGTAGGGACAGAGAATAAAGCTTAACATCCTCTGTGGTCTAAAAAATCAAGATTGCAGATCACTGATACAGAGAAATGTTTGCTATTTATTTTAGGGGCCTTGATGCACTCAGCAAGAAAGTGAAGTCTTCCACGGTGGACCTCCCTATAGAATCTGTGAGTCTAAGTCTGCAGGACCTGATTGGTTACTTTCACCCCCCAGATGAGCATTTAGAGCATGAAGACAAGCAGAACAGATTGCGAGCTCTGAAGAACCGGCAGAATCTCTTCCAGGAAGAGGTGAGTTTCTACGGACATTCGTCTCTTCTATGCTGCTGTCTCAGGAAAACAACTTCTCTGTGGGGAATTTCTCTGACAGGTTTGCATTTTGAGTTGGGTGAGCAGGTAAACTGTGGCATAAGGGAACCAGGCCTTGGAGGAATGCTGCAATTAGTTTTGTTTCTCTGTCAGAGAGTGCTCCCTTAAAAAAAAAAAAAAAAAAAAAATTTTAGTTTGCCGTCTGCTCAGCCATCATGCCGATCATTCATTGCACTGCAGTTTACTTCGTGTTCGTTATATAAACACAGTATCTTGAAGTATCTAAATGAATACGGGCTTTGTAAAACAGGAGGGTTTTTAGACTATTCCGGAAGTTCTTGAGGCTACTTGGATGTGCCTGAAGATCCACGGGAGTCTTTGTACGGGGAGGGAGTCTGTCCAGGAGAGGGCAGGCCACCTGGGGAGGCAGAGCTCAGGGCTCTCTGCTTAGAGCAACTCCACTTACTACTTCTATGTGTGTTCAGTTTTTGTGTGTGATTTTATTTCATGCACATTCCAGTTAAAAAGAGCTCAAGTGCCATATTTCATAGGCAGAATAATAGAAGGACTGAGGGATAGGTCTACCGATCCCGAAATGAGTGTTGGAATTAGTACCGTGTATTCACGAGCTTCAGTGGGAGGATGTCAGAGGTGAGCCGGCACATCAGGCCAGCTTAGCAGGTGCTCGAATTCTTCTCAGTGCTCCCTGTATGTGGAATAATAAATGTGTCTGAGGAAAACTGTCTCTGCAAAAGCATCTAAGAAAACAGGTTAGTGAATATTGCTGAAGATCCATAAACCCTAACTCTACATTCTTCTAGTTTTAAAACCGTTTCCTCATTTTCCGTCAAAGGTCTTTGAAATTCACATTAATTTTTGGGGACTCTTACTGTGTATACAAAACCGATGTGCTTAGAGACCAAAGTGGTATGAAAGCACAGGGCAGGTCAGCAAAGAGCCAGTAACAACATGGAGTAGTTTGGTGGGCCCTTTACATTTGGTGTGTACCAAAATGTTAGACTGTGCTGTGTTCATTTAGTATCCTGAAAAACTGAAATGAAATACTAGGGTATGAAATTTTGAAGTATTGATTTGGATTTTTTTTTTTTTCTTCAATTTCTCATGGAAGACGGCATAGATAGGGACCTAGAAATAGGCCCAGGTTCCTGGTGCCTCTTACAACTCTGTGAGAAAGAGGTTCCCTTGATCAGTCAACTTGAACCAGCAACTCCTTGTATATGCTTTGCCACATTTTGGCAACCTTGATCTAGCAATAATAATAAAAACACAAGTTCAAATGTAGACAGCGTCTTACAAAGCTCTATAATGCATTTTTGACCTTCTTTAAAGATCTCTTGTCATGAGCTTTTCTTCATTTATTAGATCTTTCATTTAATATTAAAAATAATAATAATGATTATGACCATTATGATGCCTGTCCTAAGAACAATGTTTCTTAGGTCTTATGCTTTTCTAATAGAGGAAAAGAAGTCATTTTCCTCTACTTCTCTTAGGTTCATTGGTTGGGGTCCTGCAGATTAGAGTGACAAAAAACAGATATTTAAGAGAAAACAAGATGTATTAACATGTGAATCACACATATCCATGAGAGCACTCAGTGATGAGCAACTCAAGGGAGTGGTTAGAACTCGGGCTTATATAGCGTCCTAACAGAAGGACAGTAAATTTGTAGAAAAGGAAAGAGATAAAGGAAAGGAGTTTTGAGCTTCTAGCGGCAGTAAATTGTGGGAAGGTGAATACCTGGGGGAACTTAGTGGAAGTTAAGGGTGAGTTAGTAAAGTTATGTAGCTTCATCTGTGAAGATTCTGGGCTGATAGATGTTAGGCCTTGTTTCTTACGATTAACATCTTCTGTCCTTCTTGGAGGAGGAAAAAGGGCAGAGAATTTTTCTTGTGTCTGCCTTTTCTCAACTGCCTTCAGCTCCAAATAATCCTTGTGCCAAAGTGGCATATCTTGTGGTGGCATTCTCTGAACCTCTTCATTTACTCATGGTACAATGCAGTTGTGACTGATCCATTAATCTACTAGTAAACCTTGCAAATGGAAGTAGAAAGCACATACCTTTGTATTGTTCTTCTGCTTCTATTCGAGCATAGCCCTCAGGATTTAAAAACCACTTGAATTATGTCAAGAACATTTTATTTTACATACAAGTGTTTTTCTTTCTGACATTTAAATAATAGGACCTCAATTTTCTTCATGATTAACAGTCTTACTTTAAGCCAGACTTTTTTTTAATGAATCAACCTAGCATTTTTTTGGTCTGTGAACAGAATCACAGTTTCTTATGGTAATTTGTATTAACCTTCCAGGGAATGATCAACCTCGTGCTCGAGTGTATAGACAGGCTGCACGTGTACAGCAGCGCGGCCCACTTTGCTGATGTCGCCGGGAGAGAAGCCGGCGAGTCCTGGAAGTCGATTCTGAATTCTCTCTATGAGTTGCTAGGTAAGAAGTATGATGGTTTTCAAGGTAGCTGACTCACATCTATTTCAAATGATCACATAGCAGGTAATGTAGTTTCATGATAAGCTTCTTCATCGAGGCTTTTGGTGTTTACTGTTGTTGCGCTTAAAGCCAAGTGATGTTTGTTGTACTTACATCCATCTTGGAGTGTGGAATGTGGCCAGAGCAGTAAATTGATCTCTGATTTATGGAGGGGCATCTTTGAGAGTTTGAGTTTGTGGGTGAGGGACCTCTGTGTGAATATGCATCAAATATTTCCTCTCCAAATCTCAGGTTAGTCCCACAAGACCCGTCTTTCTCCCTCACAAGAATCTTGTCAGGAGCCTTCCCCTTCACCTTCTGTAGTCTTTTTGAGATTTGCACTTGCACCTTCTAGGTGTGCTTGAGGTAAATGAAGAAATGCTTGTGGTGTTTGGTGCTGCATTCCTATTGTCTGTATGCGAACCTACGTCCTTAGTATTTTTGGCCTGGGCTATTCAACTAGCATTCACTTGTCTCTTGTTAGGAACTATGACCTTGCGAGCTAGTGAGCTGACCTCCAATGAGGATAAAGAAAAATAGTTTATTTCTCAAAGCAATGGAAGAAGCCAAAATATCAGCATTTGGAGGCCAATTCTTCAAATCACACTTCTCGTAGGACAGTATGACGGGGACAGTTGACATGCAGTGGATTGAGTCACAGGAAAAGAATTGTGAGCTTAGGGAGTCCAGTTCAGTTACACTGGAAATACGCCTGCCCGCCCTTTTGCTTTGGATGGAGACATCATGATCAGCTAAGGCTGCTTGCTACAAATATCCTTGGAAAAAAAAGCCTATAAGAAAGGCTTTCAGTGGCTCCTTTACAAGACATGCAAAAACAAGAGACCAATAAAGAATGACCTCTGTCTTCACTCACCCTCAGTTACAAAATCCCAGACTCATCTGATCCACTGTGACTGCACCTCTCTTCCATTTAGAAATTTCTTACATTTTCCCATCATTCCAGAAGGTGAAGTTTAACGTGTGCTTTGCCTGGTATGTGAGGTCCTGGTGAACGCTTCCAGCCTGATCTTTGCCACTCTCTTTCACTTTTCTCTAGCTGTACCCATTTCTGAGTGCCCTGTCCATGCTTTGGTAACATTTTCCTACTCCCCTCTTTTCCAGAATTCCTGGCTCAATTCATGCATGACTTTTTTGAAGTTAATGTTTTGAAGTTAATGTTTTCTAGCTCTGTAGCATGATTGAGCAGTTCCTCCTCCTCTCTCTCTCTCTCTCTCTTTTCTCTCACTCACTCTGCTTTCTTGGCACTTAGTATTTACTTGTGTTATAACACTTACTCATTTCTTAGTTACATAGGTGCCTGTGATCTCCAGGGCAAGAATGGCACCTTCTCTGATTTTTGCATCTCTGTCCTTTAACTCCATGTCTGGCACATGGCAGATACTCAGTAAAGGTTGACTAATTAAATAAATTGAGTTCTGATAGAGTAGGAAAGTATATCCCTAAGTAGAGAAAAGAGGTCTTGAGGTGTGTGTGTGTGTGTGTGTGTGTGAAGAATGAAAGGCATCAAAATAATTGTAAATTCTCTATAATCTAATTGAAACTCATTAAAACTTAATAATACTATTTAGCAAATAGAACTGCTATGCCTGCTAGCATTTCTAATATGCTCCCTTTAGGTGGGCTATTTGATCTGCCAATGAAATTAAACACAGGCATTTTGATACTTTTAGAATAAGGGGTGACTAGCGTTTCTTTGAGCATGACTAGGCCACAGAGGCTTTCTAGGAATCTGGATTTATTATTTTACCCATGAAATCATTAGGACAAGGATTTTGTGATGCCACATTCTGGAGGCTGCATGCCTTTTCCAGTGAAGAAATTACAGTGGTGAGTTTCTGTATTTGGTAGAGACTGGTGTATGGTTGTGTTTTAACACCACAATTTAACATCTTCACTTTCTGTGACATTCTAGATCTCAAGGTCAAGAGGTGCTTCATCTGTGTGTGTTTGAGGGTAGGAAGGATTATATGCAGACAGTGTTATTTTGGAAATATCTAGACAGTGCACATCTTACCGACAACTTCGTATCCGCTCTTTCCATAGTCGGGTACTTTTTTCATTTCAACAGGTCCATGTGTTCATGTATCCATAAGAATAAAAATGTACAGAGACAACTCTAATGATTTTTCTAAAATCACAGAAAAAGTTTAATCCAACAAAGTCAACATCTCAGTTTTATCATTTTGGGCTATGTTTCCTCAAGCTTATACTCCTTTTACCTTCACAGACTTCTTTGGAGATTAAATTTCATTGTTTTAGAACCTAATGGAGTAGTAGTAATGAATTCTCCAAAATGCTGAGACGTGGAGAGTGGGAGCACCACTCCTCATCAGAATTGGTTTCATGGCTTTATTCTTAATGAGACCATGGATAAAGATAGGGTTTTTAAATGGTTTATTCAGAGTATGGAGGGGGAAGAAGCAGTTGTTGTAGGTAGAATGATGGAATGATGATGGATCTCTTAGGATATGTCCACTTGCAGATTACAGCCTCAGCTCAAAGTGGCTCACGTGGTGGAGGGCATTTATTGGGTAGTAGAGCTGGACGTCGGCCAGTGGGTGTACTCAACGGCTTCATCATGGCATCCAAAAGCTGCTTCTTTATATTTGTTCTGCCTTCCACAAAGGTCAGTTTCGTCCAATACCCGCTTGCCTTGTGTGGCCTCAGTGGGCTGCCCTCAGCTCCCACTGCTGCAGATTTCCTCTCTGACAGGCAAAACACGAAAGAGGCTGCTCCTGGAAATTACCTCTTAGGGAAGAGTATGCCATTTCCTAAAACCCCTAGCAAATCACCTCTTCATCTCATTAGCCCAGACTGTATCTGTTGTCTTTCCTGAGCTCATCACTCTTGCAAGGGAGGACACGAATTTCACTAACACTGGCTCTGACTGATCAAGGACTCACTCCTGGAACTGGGACCAAGCCCTTGGATTGCGTGGCTGTCATACAGAGATGAACATTGCAGAAAATTCTGGGGAAGATGCTGAAGTGTCCAGCTCAAATGTTAACATAGATACTTGACTCATCCAAAAGTTTTTATGGACTAAATTCTAATCTGAGTGCTTTTGTCTGCCACGTATCACCACGTGTAAACAGTTGGCACTCAATAAATATTTGTTTGAATTATTCAATAAGTGTATTAGAGATTCCCAGGGAGGTTAGATGTTCCTATAATAGCTTAGTTGTGGTCATTGTGTCACTGTTTTACACACCAGTGCACCTGCTACTCCCCCATCATTGTGTCTTATTCTTGGGGAAAAAAAAAAGACTTAATCTTTAATCCATAGGCAACAGTCTCTGAGAAAATGACCCTTCTTTAAGCCACAAGGTCTCAAAATTAAAGCTCTCCTACTTGTATGACCTTGTACAGATGACTAAACTTACAGTTCGTTTCTTCATCTGCAACACTGAATGTAGAGTGCCTGCTCTGGAGGTTTATCATGCAATCCCCCAAGGTGATGTGACGTACTGAGAACACCAGGCGCGTCGTGAGTGATACCTGTTGTTTTACATGTTACCTGTACATGGCTATAATTCTCCCTTAATGATGGTGTTGATGGCTTAAATCTAGTAAGAGTTTTTGTTAATCCCCCACACATACCTCTTTGTCTCTGTCTCTGTCTTTCTCTCTCTCTTAATATATTTCTTCAGGAAGCTTCTTTTTCCATTTTGTTCATTATTTCCCAAGTGTCTTGAATCTCTGTTCCTCTTACTGTCCTCTCGAAGGGTATCCTCTGTAACAGAAACCACGCCATGTTGGGAGAACATGGACTTGGAGTCCAGTCAATCTGGATTTAAATAGGAGTCCCATCTGTTCAAAAGATTGAGGGCTTGCTGTCCAAGATGCCCTAATCTGGGCAGTGAGGGTCAGCTGTGACCAGGATATGATCCCTGCTGCCATGGAATTAATGGTTCAGTAAGAGACACATAATGCATATAACAAAGCTAGCCGTGATGTTGTGCAGTTACTGACTTTACTGCCTTGACCATCTTGATGCAAGTTATTGTTAAATGATGTTAGTGATTAATATGAGATTGATAAATTTGACTACATAAAAATTAAAATATTTATGATAAATGATATTAAAAATAAAAAACAGGTGAGAATTTTGTAAAATATGCCACCTATATCAAAGACAAAGGCTCAGTTTCTCTAATATATGGAGTTTTCATAAATCCATAAGAAAAGGAACTATTTTCTGATGGAAAAATGCACAAAAGATGGAGACAGTAGTTTCCAGAAAAACAAATAATAAAAGATTCTCAACATGACCAATAACTGTAAATTAAGATGATGAGTAAGGATCATTTTTCATTTATTAGCTTAGCAGAGATAAAAAATTTGATAACACCTGTTACTGGGGAAAAACTTGGTAATATGTTTTTGGTGGGAGTGTAAATTGGTAGAATTTAAAGCAAACTTTGGTTGACAGTACACATCGCACTTGAAATGTGTTTCCTTTTACTCTAGAAATCCTACTTTAAGATATGTATTCTAGAGATATATTTGCACAAGTGTGGGAAGGTTGCCCACTGCAAAATTTTTTATAGATTACATAAAATTGAAAACTATTTTTCTATCAACGGGGGATTGGTTACAAAAGTAATAGTATAGTAATGTGTTATCTTTGAAAATTGAGATAAACCCATCATTGGGGAAATTGTATAAGACAGGCCAGATTGCTGTCCTTTTCTAGCATGGCCGTCTAGGATATGGTATTAAGTGGAAAAAAGAAAAAAAGAAAAAAAAAAAGCAAGAGGAACATTGTGTGCCCATGGAGATTCCAGTTGCATTGTATTAGAATTATGCAGAAAAAGATACATTCTTATACACCCTGGATGTTTCTGGAAGGATGCAAAGAAAACTGCTAGGTGGCTACTTTTTGGGGGACCCATCTTTTACTTTTTTTGTGTGTTCTATTATGCATTCTTACTGTGTTTACACACATTACTTCTATAATTGAAAAAGTCATTAACATAAATGTGTAATGTTGCACAACTGAGGATGGAAGGGGAAGTTAGTACATGAATTCCAGTTCACAGAAGAAGTAGAATGTTTATAATTCAGTGCATGCATGTAAAGAGGATCTCTTTCAATATATACATGGCAGGTTCACTAGTGGTAAATAGAACGATGAGAGATTTCGTGGCTTAAGTATTTCTTTGGCTACTCTTGATTTTTTCTATTTATTGTAGTGAACACTGATTTCATGATTAGAAAAAAATGAATACATTTTTAGGTTGACTTAAGAATCATTTGCTGCCAGTGATTTTTATTAAAGTTGGTGTGATTATAAGTAACCATCTCTACACAAGGATATATTTCAGTCTGTCTACAAAAGTATCAGATCTGCAGTAATATTTGGAGTTTGTAATACATTTATACCCCACAGTCCTTCCTTACCCAGCTATCGGAAGTTGGGTTCAAGTTTCATTCACTCCAAATTAATTAAGCCTCTTTCCCAAGCTTCCAACCAGGTAGACAGTTGACCCTGTCTTGGCTTCTTGTGTGGAAATAAGCCGCCTTCTTTTTTCTTCAGTAGGTGTATTTAGCATGGAGAGAGCAGGTGGGAATGATAATCTATAACAATTTTAAAATTTGACATGGATATATTTAATATATGTTTTAGGTGGAGAATGATAAAAGTAGATTTATGAGCCTGCCATGTGGAGGAATCTCAGAGACATTAGCATTCGTAGTTTAAAAGCATTGCTGTGGCTTCCTTCTCTGTGTCTTTTGTGAAATCCACATAATTAATCTGTAGGAGGCTTGCAAGGCAGGATGGTTTTTTAAAGATGTCTGAGAAATGGCCCTTTGGCAAACTCTGTCTATGAATACTCATGAAGATTCAAAGGATAGAACAAACAGCAAAAACCCTGGCCCTCTCAGAAAGGTGGAAGTTACCTTTTATTGAATATGTTAACACTTGGATAGGGAGCCATGATGAAGGATTTGGGCACATCCAGGACATTCTCCTGGGGTCCTAAGGAGGCAGATCTTCCGAAATGCTGTAAAACACTGGGGGAGGTAGCCAGGAGATGTTAGAGGAGGGCATTGCTTCAAACTTGCTCATACCAGGGATTACTTTGGCTTCTGCACATACAGATGTTTCTGTATTATCCTCCAGGAAATCCTGCAAGACATTTTATAAACAAAACACATTTTTTCTTTTTAACCTGGTAATAATCACTTTTCTACGAAATGACCATGACAGTCAGTAATCCTTTTTTAATGGAAATGCACTTTGTAACCTATTTTGTGAGATGTCTTCTTAATCTGTTGATAGACAGGGCCAGGATGCCACCCCTGGTAATCTCTTGTAAGTCAGGGGTTCCAGCAGGAAGAGACTGATGGCGGTGGGGGGGAGGGGCTGGAGCAGCACAGACTGGACCTGAGTATGAACTCTGGAATTAGAATTGCCTGGCTTTAAAGCCTTGGCTCCCTTGTGAGCCCCACAAGCAGGAACATACTGCTGTCTCTACTTACCTTCCCCTGCACCAGCCAGCTGATTGCCTCCTGATGGCGGTAGAGAGGGAGGGGAGAAGATAGCACAGTTTTTACTTGGTTGTGTGGTTGCCTCTTCTCTGGCTCTAGCCAGAAGGTTAAAGCTCTCATCCCTGGTGGGGGGGGATTGGAGGGACTGGCAAGGAGTTGACTTTTTCCGGCTCACATGTTAGAGGTCTTTAGCTGAGTTCCTGCTGATGGGACAGGATACCTGCAGCTTGGTTGTGGATGGCTGTTGGTAGCTCCTTAATTGGCCATGTACAGGTAATAGTTGATCTCCAGCCTCTTTTTCCTGAAGTCAACCTGCTGCTCCTGATGGCTCTCCTGATGACTCTATTCAGCACGAGTCCACAGACATACTCTCCCCCAGCATCCATGAGAAATGCTCATGCATTCTTGGCCTAACGCAGTCATGTAGGCCAGTGCATGCAAAGCAGTTTTTCATTGCTTCTCTTGCTCTGTCCACTTCCTGGGCAGGGTCATCAAACCTAAGTTCACAAAATTCCGGAACAACAGGGACCCTTCCTTACGCTTCCCAAGAAGTTTCCATGGCACAGCGCTCTTAAATTTTTCAACAACATTCTGGAGTTTTTGCTTGTTTATTTTTGGTGTTTTGGGTTTTCAGGACTTAGGAACAACAACTTGTTAATCTGAAAATTAAAACAAAGAAATCTTTGTGGATTCTAGTTCTTTGGTCCCTCATTTGTCTATGCTGGAATGATTAGTATTCCCAGACTTCGCATGTAAGCTCCAAAGGAGAGAAGCTCTTTTGATTTTCTGCTGTATCTCTTAGACCTGGAGTAGTGCCAGATGCAAAGCAGGTAATTCGTATTTGATAAATAAATTTCAAAAGTGAGAGTTTTCTTGGAAGATCTTATATCTTAATCTATTTGTGGTTTCCTGATTCTTTGAGTATATTGAGAAGTTACGAGTCTTGGAGCTTAAAGACACCAAGGCATGAGGACATACGGATATTACAATACAAATAAGAAAATGCAAAATAGAGTATTTTTTACAATCACTATTTTTTAAAAAGATTTTATTTATTTACTTGACAGAGAGATACAGTGAGAGAGGGAACATAAGCAGGGGAAATGGGAGAGGGAGAAGCACGCTTCCCGCCAAGCAGGGAGCCCGATGCGGGGCTCAATCCCTGGACCCTGGGATCATGACCCAAGACCTCAATTAATGACTGAGCCACCCAGGCACCCCTACAATCATCATTTTTCAATTGGCCACCAATATTACTTGCATTTTATCTTCTGATGAGATAAAAGTTCAGAAATTTAGTTATTCAACATTAAAAATATGGTTCTGTGAACTACCACTTCCCTTTTTAGAGCCCAGTCTGAATTGTTTTCATCATATTTAAATCGTACTGTACTTAACCATGAATATTCTTATTCTGTAAGAGACTGGATGCTGTTTATTCATTCACTAGTAAGAAATAACATACCTTCCAAATTTCAGGCAATGTACAGAGGTGTAATAAAACAGTGTCAAATAGAAAAGAACTTACAATATGCTAGAAGAAGACCCTCAAACCATTGTATTATATTCACATGTTATTCAAGTGCATACTCACAAGGGCCGGCTCTGGTGCCTGATGCATTTACATTCATTTTTTAAAAGATTTTTATTTTAAGCACTCTGTACACCCAGCATGGGGCTTGAACCCACAAACCTGAGATCGAGTTACACATTCTACCCACTGAGTCAGATATTTATATTATTTTGTAGGTAAAATAAATTTATTTATTTCTTAAATAAATACAGATGTATGGAAGAGCAAAGGTCTTTACCATCTTTAAGACCCATTAGCCAGCAACAGAAGAGGACTGGAAGGGGTTTAGTTTGCTTGTCCTGCATGAGGAAAGACATTTGTCTTGAGTATTTGCACCTTCGTCTTTCTTTCTTATTTTTTTTTTTTTAAGATTTTATTTATTTATTTGACAGAGACAGAGATCACAAGCAGGCGGAGAGGCAGGCAGACAGAGATCACAAGCAGGCGGAGAGAGAGAGGAAAGGGAGCAGGCTCTGTGCTGAGTATTGAGCCCGATGTGGGACTTGATCCCAGGACCCTGAGATCATGACCTGAGCCAAAGGCAGAGGCTTAACCCACTGAGCCACCCAGGCAGCCCCAAATTTTTGCACCTTCGTCTTGAAGCATCATGAGATTAAATTAAATTAAAGTTGCCATTGTGGTTTGGCATTCTTGAGACATCCAGCAGCAGCTGTCCATACCAATGATGTAGTTTCACCTTTTCTTCTTGAAAAGAAGGTAACTTTTTATTGTATTATTTGATTTTAAAATTAATGCTTCATTATAAAAATTCGATAGTTACTACAAAAAGGTGAAAACCATGTTAAAAATGTAACCACCCATAGTAATGTAGGACCTTTTAAAAATATTTCTTTGAATCCAGGTAACATTATACACATATGAAACACTTCACACACCCATGTGCACACACCTACTGAAGCATTGTGGGTTCACACCTGTGCAAACCCTGCACCACTATGGTATCAGTTAGGGCCTCCTCTCTTGAAGGCTTAGTTAGCTCGGTCCAAATGCCAATGCCAGGGATTGAGACAGGCTCATGGCCTCTTTGATGTCTGTACATTCTGAGGGATTATTTGGAGACAGTGTTTCCCATTTCATGCTTTTTCAATATCCTCTGTCTGTCTAAGGTTACATAATATCTTGGCCACAGAAGTTCACTTCCTTACAGGTGAATACAACTTGCCGTTCTTATTCAGCATTTGTGTGTGTGTGTGTTTTTTTATAATGGAAGTTATTAGGGCTTCAGGGGTCTTTGTGAAGGAGCACACCACAGAGCACGATCCCCCCTCCACCGGCTTTATTCATCTTTCTTCCTATTTTTAAATAAAACCATGTCCTGTATTGAACTGGGAAGGCAGTCCCACCCTTACCAATGTTCTTTAGGGTCTGTGCTTCTGTCCCAGGGACTTACCAGAATATAGTTTACAGAGGCTGTTCGCATTCTCCAAGGAGTATTCTAGAAAAACATTGTTTCTCCATGGTATGCATATACTTACATTGTGTGTATGTGTGGGTGTGTATGTATTTACTTCACAAAAATGGGATTGTATGATCAACATTCCTTTATAGCATTTGTTTGAATGGTCTTCTGTACTGCAGGCATATCTTCTTGGCAGTAAATGATGGTTTTAGTGGATGTACACTAGCCTACTGAAGGGATGTGCCATTGACTTAGCTCATAGTCAGGCTGTGTCCAGGATTTTGCTATTATCAACTGTATTGTGCTGAACTTCCCTATAATTTTCTGTGTAGGTTTCAATTACTTTAGAAACTCACTTGACTGATGTCTTAACTAACTTGCTGAATTGTAATGTTTTACACACTCCATTTGTCTGTAAAGGAGGGTATGTACCTGCACACACATACATATACACACATGGATAAGGTTCAGAAGGCATTCTTTATGGAGCTTAATTTTTCTTTCATTAGAAGTATATATTTTGTCACAGTCTATTGAGATGACCACATTTTGTCTGTGACTTATTAACAGATTCCTACTACCTTTCTGTCTCATTGGAGGAATGGACCCCTACTTGAGTTAATGTTGCTAATGTATCGTTGAATATAATTTCTAAATACCATCCTTGTATAAGATTTTTGGATTGATATTCATAAGTAAGAGTTCCCTCTAGTTTTCTCATATACATACTTTGTTAGGTATTGATGTCAGTGTTATACTATCTTATGTAAAATAATTACGGAGATTTCCTTAGTTTCTTTACTTTGAAATAGTTTAGAAATACCTTACTTCTTGAGTATAGAAAAAAAGTTTTTGGTCTTTACTCGATATTAATCATGGTTGATTTTACTTTTTAGATTTTTCCCTTTAAATTTTTTTTCCTTTGGGTTAGTTTTAGTGAAAAAAAATGCGTGTGTGTGTGTGTGTGTATGCATAAATGGAAACCATTCTTTTTCCTATATGTTTAAAAATTCTAGTGCTGAGACCTCAAAAGTGTCTGTATTTATAATTCCTGTTTATTCTTAATTTTGTCTTTTTCCTTCATGATTAGAGAGTTGTTATTTAACATGTTTAAAAAAATTCTTGACTTTATTGATCAATCCTACCATTTAAATTTATTACATAGATCGTTTTCTTATCTCTAATGTTTTCCTTTTTGTTATTTATTTCTTTCTCCTATTTTACTTATATGTGTTTGATGTTATTTCTTAAATCTTGAAAGGATGTTAGGATAACACTTTTCACCTGGTGAAAGAAAGTGTTTAATTTTCCTCTGAGTACAGTTTTGACTATCTACCACTGATTGTATTGGGTAACATTTCTATATTTGCTATTTACTAGTCAGTCTACAATTGTGGTATTGATTCCCTACTGAATCAAAAATTATTAGTGAGTGAGTTTAAATTATTAAGTGCTTGGACTTTTAGTTTCTACTTTTCTTACTAATTTCTAGTTTCATTACATTGTTGTCAGTGGGCTAGGCCAACATGGGGTATACCATTTCTGTTTGCAGTAAATTTAATGAAGTCTTCTTTTTTGTGGCTTATTATGTGACTTTCTTAAATGTTTCATGGTTTATTGAAAGGGTCCATTCTTACATTGTTTGTTCCTTATCTCTAACATCTGACCTCTAGAAATCATTTAGTCGCTTCCATTTTAAAAACCAGAGGTAAAATTAGAAGAGTGAGTTAAGGGAACCTGGGTGGCTCAGTGGGTTAAACATCAGCTCAGGTCATGATTGAGGGTCCTGGGATCAAGCTCCACATCAGGCTCCCTGCTCCACCAGGAGTCTGCTTGTCCCTCTCCCTACCACCCTGCTCATGCTTTTGCTCACTCTCTCTCTTTCAAATAAACAAAATCTTAATATAAGAGTGAGTTAAACTTTAAGCAAATGAAACTCTAAAGATTCAAAGGTTTTATACTCGTCCTCAATGACTGCTGTTGTAAGTCATGAACAGATATTCTTATGGATTAAAATTAGAAATCCCATGGAGCACATAGGACTCCTTATCATTCCACTGTACTTCATCCCTGACCCTTGTCAATTTGTGTGTGTGTGTTAGCTGGTTGCTGATTCTTGCAGGGGCTCTGGTCCCAGGGAGCCTAAGTAATCAAGTGCATCGTTGTTTCATCATCAGGCAGACTAAATAAAGTCTAAGATTAATTGCACTCTGCTACTATAGGGACTCCTCCGTCTTATTCTTACCAGGGGATAAATAGGCAGTGCCCTCGAACTTTAGTTCCTTCAAACTGCTTCCTAGCACTACCAGATTTTAAATAGTGATTGTTTTCTTATGGCAACATCTTTTTCCCATTAAATATCCTACATCGCACCAACCCTTTGTAAATAGTCGTACTGTTTTGGAACAATCTCATGGGCATTAAGAGTAGAATTTTTATAAAATATTGACAAGATTTACTTTGAAAGAGTCGCGGGATTGTGAGACATCAGAACTTTTAAATGGATTCTGTAAATTGGGTTGAAGGAGATCATAAAGGTTGTGTAGGAATTTCATATAAGATGGTTTCTTTCATCAAAGACCAATCAAAAACACTAGGTGAAACAAAGTTAGACAGGTGACTTGACTATAGGAGTTCTGAGTCCTTCAAGTGCATTGTGAACTTTAAAGAGAAGTAGAGATACAGGAGGAAAGTGAAACATTTTCAAACTTATTAGCCACCTGCCTTCCCACCCTTTTTTCCAGGTAACAATTAATTATATCTCTCTGTGTGCCTGTTACAGTTACTAACTATATCTCCTAGTATTTTGTGCTATATTTTCAGGAAAACTGATGTGCTCTTAACTTTTTCATTATAGACATGAGAAAGTTGAGCTCTAGGGAAATTAAATCCTCTCATGGCTAATTAAAAGCAATGAGTATCAGAATCCAAGTGAGGAGACTCCCAGGACACTGGTTTTTCCATTATCCTTGGTCATTTCTTTCCAATATGAAATACTACTTTCTCAAATTATATTCCTTCTAATGAGCAGTATGGTTTTCTGGCCCCTGTTAACAAATATCAATTCTTTAAGAAGAAAAATATGAGCACTACCTCACTCCAGTCAGAATGGTTAAGATTAAAAACCCAGAAAATGACAGATGTTTGCAAGGATGTGGAGAAGGGGAACCTTCCTACACTGTTGGTGGGAATGCAAGCTGGTGCAGCACTCTGGAAAACAGTATGGAGGTTCCGTAAAAAGTTGAAAATAGAACTACCCTATGACCCAGCAATTGCACTTCTGGGTATTTACCCTAAAAATACAAACATAGTAATCCGAAGGGGCATGTGCACCTGAATGTTTATAGCAGCAATGTCCACAGTAGCCAAAATATGGAAAGAGTCCAGATGTGCATTGAGAGGTGAATGGATTAAGATGATATGATACACACACACACACACACACACACACACACACACACACACAGAGTGGAATATTACTCAGCCATCAAAAAGAAGGAAACCTTGCCATTTGCAATGATGAAGATGGAACTAAAGGGTGTTCTGCTAAGTGAAATAAGTCAGTCAGAGAAAGACAAATATCAGGTGATTTCATTCATATGTGGAACTTAAGAAACAGAGCAGAGGATCATAGGGGAGGAGAGGAAGAAATAAAATAAGATAAAACCATAGAGGAAGACAAACCGGAAGAGACTCTTAATCATGGGAAACAAACTGAGGGTTACTGGAGGGGAGGTGGCTGGGGGATGGGGTAACTGGGTGACAGACATTAAGGAGGGCACATGATATAATGAGCACTGGGTGTTATATAAAACCCCTAAATCAATGAGCTCTACCTTTGAAACTAATAATATATGTTAATAGACTTTAAATATTATATATTTTAAATATTTTAAAAATATTTTAAATATTATATGTCTCAATTTTATATATGAAGATGTGTCTGTGTATTTATATAGATCTGAGAGGTAAAGTCAGAGTATTTTGTTCTTGTTCCAGTATTTTAGGGCTTACTACCAGCTTACCTTGCATTTTAAACTGGAGAATCCTATAACTGTGATGTCTGCTTTTTTCTTCTGCAGCGGCTCTAATTAGAGGAAATCGTAAAAACTGTGCTCAATTTTCTGGCTCCCTTGACTGGTTGATCAGCCGATTGGAAAGACTAGAAGCTTCTTCTGGTATGTTTTCTGGTTATTTCCTTGTCCTTATACATTAACTCCTGTTTTCTTCTACTTTACATTCCTTAAGGTATAAAAACAAATTTTGAGCATCAGTGCCATTTAAATGTTTTCCTTTGAATAAGTTGAAATTTTTACTTATTGTTAAACTCATTGGTATTTTAGTATTTCTGAAAAACAATTTTACAGTTCATTTACATTAAAAAAAAAATGAAGTCCCTTAGTATACCATGGAGCCAGAATCCCCATTGTTTTTCAGATCAGTTATTCCAAATGTATTATGTAAACAAAAAACCTGGTTTGATGGGCACCTGGGTGGCTCAGTGGGTTAAGCCGCTGCCTTCAGCTCAGGTCATGATCTCAGGGTCCTGGGATCCAGTCCTACATCGGGCTCTCTGCTCAGCAGGGAGCCTGCTTCCTTCTCTCACTCTCTCTCTGCCTGCCTCTCTGCCTACTTGTGATCTCGGTCTGTCAAATAAATAAAATCTTTTAAAAAAAAAAAAAAAACCTGGTTTGGCATGTGAACTTTTAACTTGTGTTCAGAAGATTATTTGGACAATAATAGCCAAAAATCGGATTTGTTTCCAAATCGTACAGCACACTATTTTAAAGTGATTGAATACATGTTAATATTATGAGTCTGTATGATAGTCAAATAGTTACAGGCAATGAACCTGATCTCTCTCGCTCTCTAATATGTGTGTTATTCTTATTTTGGTGTTGTGAAAACTTAAAACTGATAACCTGAACTTGTCTAGCAACATAGATTGTATCAGCGACCCCCAAACGAAAGTAGATTGCTCCTCCCTCCTTTTGCACAGTATCTCATTAGTTGCCATTCTGTGCCACTAATGCCCCTTTATGTTACCTATTTTTCCTCTCAATCTCCTAACTAGCAATTAACTCCTTGAAGCCAGGGGCATGATCTCGTTCATCTCTGGGTCTACCATGTCCTCTGGCATCTAGTAGGATGAATAAATGAATGGATGAATGAATGGCTGAATTCCCTTAAGAAAATGCCAGTCAATATAGATAAAATTTCATGACTTTTGCATGAGAAAGGCTCACTCAAGTTTAGGTTTGTTGGAATTGAATGAGTAGAAGAACAGACGGTTGTGGTCTAAGAGGGAAATTTTAAGTCACAGAGTAAAATTTTAGTGTTTAAGATTTAGGAAGAGGAGGTGGAGAAATTTGAGTCACACACTGAGTTTTAAGACATTGTTGGACTGTTGGGTGGCAGAAATAAAGAAGGAGATTGTTGAGCTAAAAAAGACACAAGGATCGTAAGATGAGGGTTTTCAGGGTATCGCACCACAAATGGGGGGGGGGGGCTGTGGACCATCACAGAACTTGCTGAAGAAGGAGAAAACTGAGTAAATGCTGGGAGGAGGTGGTCAAGTTAGTGGTAGCAAAATGATGGCAAGATTGCAAGAATGGATAAACTCTTGGGTCAGAGTATCCAGAGTTGTTGGCAATCTCCAGTAGATACAAAGAATTGTGCTGATCCCCTTTTCTGGCCACAGGGAATCTCGAGAGAGACGGGCAGAGCTACCTTCAGGACAGTGTAAATGTCAGATGAATAGGCTGCTTCTCTGAATACAGACACACACACACACACACACACACACAATGATCAGAGCAGAGAGGAAAGAGAGAGAAGGAAAGAACTGAGTGGAGGAGCATCCTTTAAACTCAGCCAAGAAGAGTCCCATCTCTACAGTCTTCAGTTTGGCTGGTTGTAGGCACAATTCCACTGGATACAAATTGCCATTTGCTATGATCTTTGTCCAGTGCAGCTGTTGGTCACAGGTACTTCTGTGTCAAGTAGATGTCCTGTGCACTCAGAAAGCACAGGGAACATCAGGAGTAGGAAGGACCCTTGGAGAACCCTGAACCTGACATCTCACTTTAGAGGAGAGGAAATCAAGGCCCAGGACATTTGAATGACTGATTGGAGATGCTAGAATTAATTGTTATAGGAGAGATGAAACCCCAGCTCTGAACACAGAGGATGAGAATTTGAGCAGGGTCCTGGCAGTATCTGGTACCCAGCCAGCTCCTCTTTATCGCCTTCTCTGATTGTGGGGCTCAGAAAGAGGAGTGAGCAGATTTATTTTCTTATGCATATTCTTCTGCTTCATTGAAGACTGACTGGTATTACTAGTGCATAAAGGTTTAGTAGGGTACCTGATCAGTCTATTTGAAGAGCCACTGTGAATTTCTTGGGAGGAAAAATTAGACCTATTCCCAGGTTTCCTGTGTGACTGTGTCTCTAGGCCAAATTTAATGGAAAAAAGAAGATTTGCATGAGCAAGTCCAGTTAATCAAACTGATGGATTTCTGAAGGCTGAGTTTTCTTTAAGATGTTCGCCACACTTGAAATGCTGTTTGGGCCTTTAAGAAACAGCTGACTGAGCACAGTCTGCTGCTGCATCTTTTCTCTGAGTCTAACTTTTGTACAGTCTTTTCTGCAGGTAGTTTTGCAGTGGTGTAAGTGGCTTACTTGGGGATTCCTGCCAGTTCTTCTCCGCTCCTAGTTACGTGCCATGAAGGATGTTCCCTCTGGGTTCAAGCAGAAGGAAGCTTTCAGGGGTCTTGAACTACCTGAGCATGTGCTCACATTTTTAATGCTCACAGTTTTAAGCTTCCAAAGATGTCATGACTGCTTCTTAGAGAGCATAAGCTCATCATTTTTAAAGGGAAAAATTCGTTAGGTGTGAATACTCTGCCCCAGAATGTTGTTTGCCAGGATCTTCTTCCTTGATACGTAGTTAGGTATGAACATCTGCATTAGAAAAAGCAGGAGCCCACGGGATATTGTATGAGACCCGCTGTTGGCGATGCAGAAATCCTAGCTAATCTTTTGGAGTCCTATCAGCAGTTTAGGCAACACATAATGATGACCTAGAAAGGACAGTTTTCTAGGAAGTAACTTTGAAAAAGGGAAACTTCAGTTGTTGGTTGATTTAAATCTTTTTTTTTTTTTTTTTTTAGATTTTATTTATTTATTTGAGAGAGAGAGCATGAGCAGGAGGAGGAGCAGAGGGAGAAGGAGAAGTAGATTCCCTGCTGAGTGGGGAGCCTGATGCAGTTGCTCTAGGTCCTATGAGACCCTGAGATCGTGACCTAAGAAGACACTTAACCGACTGAGCCACCCAGGCACTCTGATTCATATCTTTTGGTTGTGCCAGTTCTGGTTATAGCCAGGAGACTGTGCATCTGACCCTTAGGAGAAACATAAAATCAGAATCATGGTGATGTTGCAGACTTTGTAAAGAAAACCTTTCGTGATTGTTGTTGGGTCTGTACCTGTTTGACCCCATGGCACTGTAACATAACCATCCATCTGCCTCTCTTGCTTCATTCGGAGAACATTACAGTGACTGGGGTTTTTAATAATGATCTGGGTCATCACGATGACAAGTTATGTTCGAGCTGATGGATCACTTATGACAGGGAAACCCCGTGTACATTTTTCAAAGGCAATCACTCAGTGTTTGAAATAATACATTAACGATTAAAGGTTACTAATTGAATATTTAGTGACGTCCCTTGTCAAAAATTACTCATTTTTGAATGATGCTGGAAAAGTCCCGAGTACAGCCGTACTCCTTCCTTTCCCAGCGAAGCATTAAATAACTGGAAGGCAAAAGAGAACAGGGAATGGAGAGTCTATGTTTGGAGGGCTTTTTGGAAAAAATATTCCTTACCAGCAATGTCAAATATGGAAAAAAAAAAAAAAAAAAGTCCCTCCAAGTAAAATCCAAATGAAACAGAACGTTCTTTTCTGAATGAAAAAAGTGATCAGGGTTGCCTGGTTGTCAATTCTCTTCTGAAAGCCTGTGTGTGGGATAGATGGCACATTGTGTTTTTAGAAATGGTTCTTTTGAGATGAAAAAAAAAAAAAAACCCAACTTCAACTGTCTCACATTGGAGAAGAGAACTATCCTGCTTTGTGACGTAGTTGATTGGTTTTATAAGCATTTCCCACAGTAATTTATGTAACATCCATGCCTGGCCCTGGGTGTTAAAGTTTGAAGGAGACCGGGAGTGATGGGGCAAAGGGCATCCCTGGGTTTCAGAGACTGGGGGGGTCCGCTGGTCTTGTTCCCGTGATGGTGGCTCTCTGAATGGTGCAGTGGTTTTTTGGTTCTTTTCCTGTGTTTTTGATACTCAATAGGAAGTTGATATTCACAGCCAGTGTTTAATTCTCGTATCTGTTTCTCATCTTTGTTTTATATTCGTGGTCTGCTTGACACTTCTGCCTCAGTGGTCAGTGAATTGTGCTGGCCTGGGGGGCCCCAGTTTCTCAGATAGGTTCGGTGGCAGCAGGGCCAAAGCCAGGCTCAGTCTTGTCATCCAGTCTTTTTAAGGGGCAAGGAGAAACGGAGCCCTAGGCTGAGAGTCACTGGTGCCATAGTGCTGCTCACTCCGTTTCTGCCAATATGGCGGGGATGCTCGTCAGGGCTCTCTACCTCAGAGAGACACATTCCTTGACAGAGACAGTCTCCCGAGGCTCTAAATCGCCGGGCTCTTAAGGATTCAGGTGAGGAAGGTGTAAAAGATTGAAAGCCCAAGGTTATTGGGTCCCTTTTTAGTCACCTTCCAGTCCCAGGTGGGGTCTCATGCCCTCCTGACATTATTCCATACTGGCCACAGTGGCCAGCAAAGGGCAGGCGATCGTCCTAGGGCAGAGATGAAAGGAGTTTACCCCTGAAGTGACACCTGCCCCCACCTGTCCTGTGGACGTGCTCCCCATCCAGCCTGCAGCCACCCACCTCTGACCTCCTGCCAATTCAGGAGAGCCTTTGTTTCCCCGAGGTCGTCTTGGGCACTTCCTGGAATCCATGTTCCCATCCCGTTTCTTTAGATTTCCCAGGGATAGGTTGGAAGTTGGAACATTGACCCGTTGTGCTGATTTTATTTCTCCCCACACACAGTGAGTTAGGGAGGCATCCTATAATTGTGTGGCTAGCTGGAGGAAGAGAGGAGGAAGTCTGGTCTCAGAGAAACTGTGGAGTGGCTCGCTTGAGGAAAACTTACTAAAAACAAAATCACAGACAGTGATTGCTACCTTTGACCTAGACTGTGTCTTTTCCTCTTTGAGGATTATGGACAGAACGGAGACCTGAGCTCTTTTATGTGCTGCTTTGGACAGATGCCAGTGTCTGGTCTGACTGGGTTTTCTCATTCCACACTGGATATTAAATACTTTCATCGTCATCTTCAGTGAAATAATTGTGCTGTATCACTCGCTTTCAGTCATGCTTAAAGTTAAGCGACTGTGACCTCCCTTGGGTACATTATACTGGCTTGAGGACTTTGTCTCGAACTGAGTTCATTAAAGTCTCTTTGCAGTGTGTATCCCTTATCCCAATTTTGTCAAGTTGACTTACCTCTTGATCGCATCGTCTTTTAAGTACCTAGGCTTTAATATGGCTTCTATTTACTGGGACCCAGTAGTCAAAAGAAGGAAGTCGATCACTACCCAAGGCAGGACGCACACTCTTCAGGTGCCTTCCCTGAGGGTTGACCTACCATTGGGTTTCCTACCATTAGGTTTCCTACCATTGGGTTTCCTACCATTTCATCATCAAAATTAGGGTGGAGCTCTGCCAAGACGACCTTATCAGAAAGCTCCGTATTTAATAATCTCTTGGGGTTTTTTTTTATCATTTTTTTCTTATCATTTTCTTATCATTTTTTCTTACCGTTTTTATTTTATTTTTTCAGTGTTCCAAGATTTATTGTTTACCCAGCACACCCAGTGATCCAAGTAATCTGTGCCCTCCTTCATACCCACCGCCAGGCTCACCCAACCCTTCACCCCCCTCCCCTCCAAAACCCTGTTTGTTTCTCTGGTTTCTACCTACTCTTATACTGTGTTAAGGAGAAGCAGAATTTAGGATTGATTACAAGTATGGATTCTGAGTTGGACTGGCAAAGTTCTAATTCCAGGATCATCCTTGATAGCTGCATGATCTTAACCCTTTTGTACCTCCTATTTTACATACGTTTGTAAAACAGGGATTGTAATAATTCCTGCCCCACAAGGATTATTAGTCAACACTATGGATGTCTTTATAATGTTAAAGGAATACAAGTGTCACAGTAAGTGTCTCATCTTTTTCATTTGTAATTAGGAGTTGTTTTAACTACAAGGTCATTTTTATTTTCTTCAAAGAGCACTGTAGAAATGGACTAGACAGGGGTTCTGTCTTCGACTATAAAGATAATGAAGACCACTGAGAGCTCAGATGAACAGCGAGCCTTCAGCTCTGGGTCGAGGTGGGGTGGGGACAGTTAGATACTGGCTGCCAGATCTGTGCGTGAATGTGGAGGTGTAGACTTGTACTCTGGGTACAGTACAAAGATCTTTAGTCAAAAACTTAAAAACAAACAAACTTGGGGGTGCCTGGGTGGCTCCGTCTGTTAAGCATTTGACCAGCTCAGGTCGTGATTTTAGCATCTAGGGATCGAGCCCCACATTGGGCTTCCTGATCAGTGGGGAGTCTTTCTGCTCCCTCTGACCACCCCCCTCCAGGTCAGTTCATGCTTGCTCTCTCTCAAATAAATAAATAGAATATTTCAAAAATATTATATAACAAAATATATATAATAAATATATATAGTAAAATTATGTCAATTTTTAAATTGTGACTCTTGATCGTGGCGTTGTGGTGATTATTTTTTAAAGATCTTGATCTTTACACCACGTTGGGTGTAAAGATAACTTTAAAAAAATCTTTAAAAAATTTTGGGTTTTGTTAAACAGTGTGTTGTATAACTTTTCTCTTTCCCTTATTCCACACTATCAGAAGTGAATTATTTTATGCACTTTTTTTTTTCTTTTGTGCTTTTGGAAATGAGGCCTCTGGGCTGTCTTCATACTGCAGAACTCTCTCTGCTCAATTTTACTGGGACCCTGTTGACATACATCACTGTATATGCTTCAAGTGTACATCATAATGGTTGAGCTTACATATATTATGAAACTATTACTCTAACAGATTTAGTTTGCATCCATCATCTCATATATATATAAACTTTTTAAGAAAGTGAAAAAAAAACAGGGGCACCTGGATGGCTCAGTCAGTTAAGCATCTGACTACCTGTTCCAGCTCAGGTTGTCATCTCAGGGTTGGGGGATTGAGCCCTGTGTCGGGGTCTGCGCTCCTCATGGAGCCTGCTTCAGATTCTCCTTCTCCCCCTGCTTCACCTTCTGCTGGTGCTCTCTTTCTCTCTCAAATAAGTAAAATCTTAAAAAAAAAAAAAAACAAAGTAAAATCTTAAAAAAAAAAGAAGATAAAACAAAAAAGGACTTCCCTTGTGATGAAAACTCTTAGGACTCACACTCTTACCAACTTTCCCGTGTATCAGCGTTAGCTCTCCTCATCATATTGTATCTTATAGCCCTAGCACTTAGTGATCTTTTTTCCTTTGTCATGACTCCCTGCCTCTGGAATACATATCTGATCTCTTCTTCTCTGAGGGTTCTGTTTTTGGATTTTTTGTTTGTTTGTTTGCAGCATTTTTGATTTATATCTTGTCTTTCTGGCTGTTGTTAGTAGTAAATAATGCTGGTATGAACCTGGAGGTGCAGCTATCTTCTCGAGGCAGTGTTTCTGTTTTCTAAAGATTTATTTATTTGAGAGAGAGAGAGAGCAGGAGGGTGGGTGGAGGGCAGAGGGTAAGAGAGAATCTCAGGCAGACTCCATGCTGAGTGTGAAGCCTGATGCAGGGCCTGATCCCATGACCCTGAGATCATGACCTGAGGTGAAATCAATGTCAGACCCTTAACCAATTGAACCCCCCAGGCACCCCCATGTTTTTGTTTTCTTTGGATGTGTTCCCAGAAGTGGAATTGTTGGATCATATGGTAGTTCCATTTTTAATTTGGGGGGGTCCTGTATTGTTTTCCATCATGGCTACACCAGTTTGCATTCTTACCAACAGGGCACGAGGGTTCCCTTTTCTTTACATCCACAACAGCATCTGTTACCTCATGTTTTTTTTTTTTTTTGTTTTTTTTCTGAGCGTGGCCATTCTGGTGGCTGTGTGGCGATGTCTCATTGTGGTTTGGATTTACTTCTCCCTGATGACTAGTGATGTTGACGGTCTTTTCACATATCTTTTGGCCATCCATATATCTTCCTCAGGAAAATGTCTACTTGGGTCTTTTGCCCATTTTAATTGGATTATTTTTTCTGATGAGTTCTTATATATTATGGACATTAACCCTTCATCAGATAATGTGATCTGCACTCCCCCTCCCCCCGCCCCATTCAGTGGGTTGTCTTTTTACTTCATTGATGGTTTCTCTTGTTGTGCAGAAGCTTTTTAGTTTGGTGTGGTCCCACTGAATTTTTTTTTTAAAGATTTTAATTATTCATGAGAAGGAGAAAGAGAGAGAGAGTACATGAGCAGGGGGGAAGGCAAAGGGAGTGGGAGAAGCAGACTCCCAGCTGAGCAGGGAGCCCGATGCGGGGCTCGATCTGAGGACGCGGGGATCATGACCGGAGCCAAAGGCAGACGCTTAACCCACTGAACCACCCGGGGGTGCCCCTGATGCAGTCCCACTTACTTTTTTATTTTGTTGATTGTGCTTTAGGGTCCTAACTGAAAGATCATTGCCCATTCCTGTATCAAGGAGGTTTTTCCTCTTTCTTCCAGGAATTTCATGGTTTCAGGTCTACGTATTTATATCTTATAATACATTTTGAGTTCATTTAGTGAGTGGTATAGGATAGGGGTGTGGTCTCATTCTTTTACATGTGACTATCCAGTCTTCCCAGTGCCATTTATTGAAGAGACTGCCTTTTTCAAGATAACATTTAAAATTGACTCAAAGCTCAGTCAGATGCTGTGATCATTTTACATTCTTGCCCAGAAGAATAGTTCTCAATAAATATTTGCTGCTTTGAGCTAAGTATCTTTTTGGAGAGCTGCTTAATCTGTGTTTCTCTTGCCCTGAACGATGCATCTTAAAAGTACTCAGATGCATTGGTCTTCGAAAATTTTATTTAAAGGCCTTTTCAGCAATTAATTGCACCTGCCAACATTTTTATAAGTTCTTATATTTCACAGAGAGGCACACATTGTTGTTTTTTTGAGCACATTAATGAGCACATTGTGGGGCCAGGGAAATCTTAAGTGAATTTAGGGCACTGTGCTAAGATGTCATATGTATTCACTGGATCCTACAGGACTCTGTAAGGTAGGTTCCATTATCATTTCCATTTTACAAATGAAGACTTGGAAGCTGAGAAGCCAAGAGGGGTAACCTTTTCAAGGTCAAATGGAAGTAGTGGAGCTAGGACTGAATTTATATGGCCTGTAAAGTCACAAAAGCAGGAATGATATCAATTTCCACTCCTCATTTTACTTATACCCAGAACCTAACACATCGAATGGCCCATTTTATGGATTAAAAGATAATTGAGGGATTCCTGGGTGGCTCAGTTGGTTAAGCGGCTGCCTTCAGTTCAGGTCATGGTCCCAGTGTCCTGGGATCGAGTCCCACATCTGGCTCCTTGTTCAGCAGGGAGCCTACTTCTCCTTCTGCCTCTGTCTGCCTATGCTCACTCTCTCTCTCTCTCTGACAAATAAATATATAAAATCTTTAAAAAAAAAAAAAAAGATAAATGAACATGTGAATGGGGGAGAAAACACTGAAGAGTAAATAGCCAGATAAGAATATCTCAAAGTGTTTATAATTTCTTGTCTGGCACTTAGTCCTTTGTGGATTTTGAGATATGGCAATTTATACAAATAAATATTTGGCATAACATTTCTAACATTATTATTTAACTGTTGCATCATGAACTGCCTTTGATTGACGTTTTCTTTTCTTAATTGTCTTTTACTCCTGTAATTTTTCTTTTATAAAATACTACTCCCGAAATTGAAAGCAGCAAACCATCAGAAGCCTAGTTAAGCCTGAATACTGTTCAGCCTTAGAGTGTACTATTCCGTACACTCTAATTACATTATTTCATGTGCTATTTATTTTATTTATTTTGGATAATGTACCCCAGGAAATTTTTGACTCATGTTCATCTCATCTTCCAATAAAATACCCTAAGTCCATCTTTTTTATTCATTTTGCTAATGCATTCATGATGCCTTACCTTTCTATATATGAATAAAAATGTAATACAGACCTTTATCTTCACTAACTTCTGATTTTATTAATGTTCCTAATTCTGTCACATTTTGTTATATTTTAATCTTACCTTTGTCACTTCTTCTCTCTCTTCTCAACTTTATGTTAGCTCAAAAGATTTCATGAGCTTATTTTCTTCTCATGCCTCAAAACCATTGTAAAGAAATGGAAGGATGCATGATGATGTGTTTCCCCTATTTGACTCGAACCCCTACCTCTTGAGGTTGTTTCTCTAAACCCTCTCTATATTTTAATATTGATTTCAATTTAGTCCCCTTTTCCTCTCTATTTGGGTGTGATACGGAAACCCTACTTAGTGTTTATTTTACAAGTAAGCCCTGTATTATAGAAAGGAAACAAAACGTACATTGCTTCTGTTACCTTTTGTCCCTTTCTGCCTAAAAAAGTTAAAAAATAAATTCATCAGTTTATCTCACACTGAAACCCAAATACTTCCTTGACTTCAAACTTATACCCATTTTGAACAAACCACAGATATTCATTCCTAGTTCCCTCAGTGCTTCAGTCTGTGGCATGCAGAGTTCTCCTCTAAATGGTAAGATGTGTCGTAATTCTGCCGTATAGCGATGGGTTTTCACCTCCTGTTTGTTCTGGATGGGCCCAGTGCTGTTTGGTCAGGCTCTCCACCAGCCCTCCACTAGCTCAAACTAGAAGTTCCCACTACTTCTAGAAGTTCCACATTCATGCCCCACCACCAAAGAAGGACAACTTGGATGCGACCCATCGTTTATCACTCCATGTTGGTTCCATTCAGATTAGTGGAACAAAAAGCAGAGATGTGTCTCTACAGAGCCTTCTCAGACGCACAGGCCCAGGAACAAATTAACGCATTTGTATGTAACTCAGATTCTTTCTCTCTTGGCCTCCCCTTTGGTGTGTAGCCAAAAATCCCTCCCACACCCCTCAGACCTTTTTGTCAACATGGAGCTAGCTGGACTTTTCTTCTGCTTTTTCTAACTGCTGCCCACTTCATTTGCATGTTTGTTTGTTTTAATGGGGAGAGAAAGGGTTCTTGTCAAAGGAGCACATTATGTCTTTTTAAGCATTTATGAGCCAGTAAGTCTGCTTGCTGTAACATTTCATGGTATTTTTGGCTCAACAATCCTGTTCTCTCCAGAATGTAGAGCTTCCTACAGTTCTGTCTGTTGCCCTACTTGTGTCTCTTTGTCTTTCCCTCAATTTCTAACACTCTGGTGTAATTTTTCCTGGATTTACTAATTTAACTATTTTGATATCTACACTTCAATTTCCTTTCTCCATAGTGATCAATAAATATTTTCCCTGGATTTTCCTTCCAATCAGTATTGTCCTTCAGCATTTCTCTACCGTTCTCTGATGTTAACAGTTTTAATCTTTGTATAAAAATAAGCCTAGTTGTCAGATTTCTCAGTTGATCCTTTTTTATTTCATTTCATTTGTCATTTATATTATTTTGTTACAACCATCAAATAAGGACAGACGCTTACATCACACTGCTTGGATTCAGGCCTTTTCCTAAAAACTTTATATGTGTTAATTCCTCACAACATCTCCCCTCGGGGTGGGAACCATTATTAGAATTTGATTTTAGAAATGGGGACACTGGAGCACAGAGAAGTTAAGTAACTTGCCTAAAATCTGCCAGGACTCAAGTGGGGCCTGTTGACTTGTGTCCCTGGTTATAACCACTACATAAGACAACAGGATAATGATAATACCTCTTGCTATTCTAGTTCCTCATTTAAGCCTAGTAAATATCCAGGCTGTTATTCCCCCTTCTGAAAGGATGACAGTCCATGATATAGACAGCTTGGCCTGGGTGCTTTGTGTTCTTTGTTGTCATGTTATTTCTCAGTCCCTTTCTCCCAGTCTTTTTACTTAAGTTTCCTTTGTTTACATTAATTACACATGGCAAAAAATATAACTTTCCTCATTTCTATTTGCCTCCTGTGAGCCCTGGGAATTTGACTAATAAGGTCTGACCGAAAGGTTAAGAAGGATTTTAACTCCTAGGTAGGGGAAGAAGTAGACACGTCACCTGTGATTTGAGTGGTTTGGAGTTCACAGTTTCTTTACTTGTGATTGTTGCTGACCCAGCAAGTGGGTAGGGCAGTTCTGTGTGTTTTCTGTACTGCATCTCCAGGGTTTCTGTCACTGGGGGACAGTCTGATTCATACCAGTTAGCCCCTGGGTTGAAGCCTTCTGTTTGCTTGCCAGTTAGACTGAGAGGCTTCCATGTTGAAATTGTCAGCTAAGGCCATGTGCTCCATCAGGAATTTTCTAGGATCATTGCCCACTCTCAGAGCAGAGATGTAGGAATGGAGTCCCTTTCCAAAGCTGAATAACACCTGTGTGACCCTCTTGCGGTGAGAACCACGGTCCGTCTAAGCCCACATACACTTAAGTGTTCTGAAATGATTTTAATTTTTGTTTGATTTTTGCTACACACTTGTAATTGCAGGTGAGAAAACAATTTCTGGAGACAGGGTGTTGGCATTGTCTTCCAAGTCCATTGGTTTTCCTTGTCTTCCTGAGACAATAATTACAGCTGTCTCCACCTATGCCTGAGTGGCTCCCTGCCTGGTTCTGTTCACTTCACTCGAACGTGCAAGACTCACCGTGACCTTGTGCCTGCTCTGTGTGGGGCAGAATCCCGAGGCTAGATTCTTTCCAGGACTTCTGTTCTATGGCTTGCTTTCAGGTTTTCCATGTAAACCCTCAACCTTGGACAGCCCAGGGCACATCCCACCACAGCACTTGGATGTTTCCAATACCAGTAGGTTATTTCCAGACATGTTGTTACACCCTCAGAGATTTTTCTTGTCATGAGCCCTAGAAATAATTCAGAAAGTTACATCCATAAAAGTTTTAAGGCAAAGAGCTAAATAAATAGTTCATGTATCTTACATATAAACAGTTTATTCCATCAGTTTTGAATTTTGTGCATGACCCCCACATCTAAAGCCTACAGAAATTCCTGTCATTCAGTGAGGAAATACTGGAACTACGAAATATAAATTCTCCATCCATGTTCTATCATGTCTTCTCTACCTTTTTTTTTTTTTTTGAAGATTTTATTTATTTATTTGACAGACAGAGATCACAAGGAGGCAGAGAGGCAGGCGGGAGGGAGGGGTGGTGGGAAGCAGGCTCCCCGCTGAGCAGAGAGCCCGATGCGGGGCTCGAGCCCAGGACCCTGAGATCATGACCTCAGCCATGACCCACTGAGCCACCCAGGCGCCCCTCTTCTCTACCTTTAGAAAAAATAAGTATCTTAATGTTAAAATCTCCAGATAGCAAATATGCCGATGTAGCTAATATATATACTCTTCATAGTAATGACTCTCGTTTATGTTGTTTTAAACTGAAAGTGTCCATTTATATTCATTCACTTACTCAGTTGGCAAACATGAGATGGGCCTCCCTGGGCCTAGGTGTGCTGAATTCGACACATCTCTACTTTCAAGGACTCATTCTCTAATAGGAGATTGAAATGAGCATAAAGGATTTTAACACAAAATGATAAGTACTACCAAGAAAGAATAATTCATTCTAGAGTGTTGGTAAAAAGCCACCAAATGAGATGACTTTCTGCAGACTGATTCAGATTCTGAAGTTTCCAAAGAGGGAAGTGTATTTCAGTCTAAGAATAACGTGCAAAAACATGGAAGGTGGGACAGAGCTGACAAGTCCCACTGGGCTGTGGCAGGCCTTGATTGCTGATGGTCCCGCTGCCTAGAACACTGCCTGGTAGGCATTTAATAAATGTATCAGTGTGTTGTAAATGCATTAGCTCATAAGTGTATTTATACCATGTACTTTGAAGTATATACTACCCGTTCTTTGTCAAAGGAGCTGGTGGGAGCTAAGGTGGGTTGGGTTGCGTCATCTATCAAAGAGCTGATGTCCCATGCTCTGGGAAATGGACTTTGACCTTGGATGTCCCTGAAAGCCATGGGAGCTTTTAAGCACAGAGTGACGTCAATTCAATGTGTGCTTTAGTTGGGATGCCCGGGTGGCCCAGTCAGTTGAGCGGCTGCTTCTTTGTCATGATCTCAGGATCCTGGGACCCAGCCCCGCGTTGGGCTCCACACTCAGTGCAATGTCTGCTTCAGGAGACTCTCACTGTCTCCCTCTGCCCCTCCCCCACCTCACCTGTACGCTTTCTCTCCCTAAAGCAAAGAAATTAAAAAAAAAAAAAAAAAGGAAATAGACCTCACTTCCTATTTTGTTTTCCTTTCTAAAAATATTTCTTACTGTAAAAGTAATGTGTACACATTTTCTGGAATTCATCAAGTATTGAAAGTATTGGAAGGAAGGTATACTAATCCAGCAATAACCAGCACCAACATTCTGGCATACTAACTCCTGGTGTTTTTTGAAGTAGATGTTTTATACATATAAATATATTTTACATAGTTGCAAACATAATATATATCCAGTCATGCAGATATCTACTCATGAAAGTTTATCTTCTACATTATGTGTTCTTCATGTTATTAAGATTTCCACCAAAATTTCTGTAAATTTATTAAAACTTAAAAATCAGGTTATGTATAGAAATTATAAGATCTTGTTCTGTCTTATTAGTTTGTGTGTGTGTATGTGTTTTTGAATATTTAATTTATGTTCATAAATCATTCTGGTATACTGTTACGATCTGCCAAGGTTTAAATGTATCTCTTGAGAATCTGGCCAAGAGTGTTAGGCACTATTCCCATTTCTGGGTCTTATTCAGTGCATTTAGAATTTAATTGTCAAATCATCTTTAGTTAAATGTAGCCATTGTAATATTTTTTAAGCCCTGTACTTCTTTCTTTTTTCACCAGAGTTTGAGGCATATATTGGTATAATTAACATATTATTTAATATTGTCAGTCTAGCTAGTCTTTATTTTTTTTAATTAGTCTTTTGGTATTTCCATTTTGTTTTCTTTTAGGAATTTCTAACCACACACAAGAAATAAAAGTTTATTTGCTGTTTATCCCAACACTTGACAATAAAAGTAGCTTTCTCTGACTTTTTACCGTCTGAGTCAGTCAGTGCTTTTCAACTAAATGTTTATTCGTTGCATCTGATGTAGCAGCATTTAAAAAAAAATGTTTTAATGTTAAGTCCCAAACTCTGGAAGCCTTCTATTAAAGTAAGCTGAATCCAGGAAAAAAATCAGATTTATTTTCATAGTTCATATTGCCATTCTTGCGTTTTGTGATCTCTGCTGTTCATTTTCACAGTCCTGTCTTAAATCTTTTCTGGTATATTCTAGCTTTTGAATGCTATTGATTTTTGTGTATATTTATTTACAAAGAGAATTTATTTTTCTTGTGGTCTTCTACTTCTTGGTCTTTTGTCTTAATGGTTATATTAACCCTGCAAGTAGAGATTGGCGAACTTTTTCTGTAAAAGACCAGATAGTACAGGTCTTATGTTCTGTAGACTATAGGGCTCTATTGTTGCAACCACTCAACTCTGCCTCTTTGGTGCAAAGGCAACCACAGATGAAATGTGAACAAAGGAGTATGGATGATACGTAGTATAATTTTCTTTTCCAAACACAGGCAGCTGTATTTGTGCGCTGCAGTCATAGGTAACAGGAAGAAAACAAAGACATCAGGATAAAATATGAGTAATCTATTAAAAATTCTTTTCCTTTTCTATTAGTTTAGTTTATTTTAGCTAAGAATGAATGTGTTTATTACTCCATTTTTAATAGCAGAAGGATTCCGTTTAAGTACCCTTATATAAACATCTTTATCCATTAGCCTGTTGTATTATTTTCTGCTGTCTTGGATTTTTTTTTTTTTTAAGATTTTATTTATTCATTTGACAGAGATCGCAAGTAGGCAGAGAGGGAGGCAGAGAGAGAGGAGGAAGCAGGCTACCCATGGAGCAGAGAGCCTGATGTGGGGCTCAATCCCAGGACCCTGAGATCATGACCTGAGCCAAAGGCAGAGGCTTTAACCAGCTGAGCGACCCAGGCACCCTGCTGTCTTGGATTTTTAGCACAGCAGTTGATTTTGAGCTATACCAAAAATTGACTCATCTTGTTGGGTATTTTTTTTTTAATTGAGTGTACATTCATATCATACTTCACCAAAATAAGTCATCAGTAAAGAAATTAACATAAGTAGCCCCTGTCCCATAATGGATTGGGATTTGGATCAAGCATAGATTGTGGCAGCCATAGTCTACCGTTACTTCTGTATTCTGCCATTTGTACACCTGAGCCCTTTTCCAAGAGAGTGAACTCCATTGGAGATGTACAGACCTTTCTGTGGATTTCTCTGTGACCCTTCATGATACTCTGTAGCTCTCAGAGATCACATTTTCTGAATGTTATATTTAATTGCTACAAGTGGTCTGTGCTTTCATTAGTGACAGAGCAAACTTTCTCACAAACAATGAATACATATGTATATATATTCAGCTTTCCGAGTTCACACTAAAAATTTTGATAATGAAAACTATTTTCTCTTATCTCTCTTAAGCTCTAATAAAAGAAAGGGTATATTCCCTTTTACCTTCTCGGATGGTTAATACTTTAAAATACCCCCGTTTGTGGGGGACCTGGGTAGCTCAGTCAGTTAAGTGTCTGCCTTCAGCTCAGGTCATGATCTCAGAGTCCTGGGATGGAGCCCTGCACTGGGCTCCCTCGTCAGTGGGAAGTCTTTTCCTTCTCCTTCTGCCTGCTTCTTCCCCTGCTTGTGTGTGTGCTCTCTCTCCCTCTCAAATAAGTAAATAAAATCTTTGAAAAAAAAATACCCCATTCTTAATCAGGTTTTGTATGTTGTGTATTTTTATGTAATTTTGCATTATTCTCTATATTTCTGTTGTTTTGTAAACTAAAGCATTTTCTACCATTTACCTCCACAACAATGTAATGATCTTTGTGGGTTTGGAAGCATTGTTATAAGGTTATACTCTCAAGCTGAGAAGCTTCATAAGCTGGTCCTAACCTATTACCTACCTGTCTTGTCCCCTACTTGCCCTATACGCCAAGCACCACAGGTATGCATTCCATTCAAGACTTCACTCAACCTCATCATATCACCCTAACTTTCCTGTCAGGAAAATGGTCATGAATGTGTTCTCTGAGGTTCTTTCTTTCATACCTTCCCAGGCAGAGGTACCTGCTTACTCTGCTAACACCGCCTGTTCCTCACTCAACTACTTCGTTATCTCTGGTTATCAGTCCCGTCACAAGCATCACTTGTCACCTCTCACCCAGTGCCCTGTGACAAACATATTGAGCCCATAATAATTACATGTTGATCTGAAGGAACACCTAGAGAGAAGGAAAGGCACTGGTCATCACAGACCCTTTAATCATATTTTTTTTTCTTTATCTTTAGGTATTCTTGAAGTTTTACACTGTGTGTTAGTAGAAAGTCCAGAAGCTCTAAATATTATTAAGGAAGGACACATTAAATCCATAATCTCTCTTTTAGACAAGCATGGGAGAAACCACAAGGTAAGGGAACGAATTTATTGCCATGGATGAGTTCTGGAATAATGTTAAATGTATTTTTAAAATAAGGTAACTTTTAAAGGTGTGTCAGCTGTGGCATATTTCTTGTTCCTTAATTATAGTCAAGGAATTATATTGCTGTTTAGTGCTTATTTGTAGCACCATTGAGACACTGAGCAGTTCTCAGCTCGCATTTAAGAGAAACTTAGAAGATACGTGACCTCGTGGCTGTCGTGTTCACATGGTTGGGTCAGAGGGAGCGTGTTCACATTCACAAGACATGCTGGGATACTCAAATCTGAATAAGGGAATTAGTCGGCTGGAAGTGCTTTTTCTCTTCAGGTTCTGGACGTCTTGTGTTCTCTCTGTGTCTGCCATGGAGTAGCAGTCCGTTCCAACCAGCATCTCATCTGTGACAATCTGCTGCCAGGAAGAGATCTACTGTTGCAGACACGTCTTGTGAACCATGTCAGCAGGTAGACTCAGACACATATGGTCACCAAACAGGTGGCCTAACAAGGAATTCACATTCTAGCTCTGTCATTAAAGCATCGAATGGTCTGCTTGTTTTATTCAGATAGTTTACGTACTAGCCCAAGGAATAGTGTAGTTGTCCTGTCAGTTGGATGGGGTAATAGTAACAATAGGTGAACTGAGCAGAATATGCATTTATCACAAGACCATAAGCTTCCCTAGTCATATCCTGTGAGGCTGGCTTATCTCTGACATCTTCAAGAGCAGGCTGACAATTCTACAGGCTTACAGTTAGATGTAATTATGTTTTGTGCTTTCTTAGAAGATGAGTAAAAATGCTACCCTTCAATGCCAACTTCAAAGTGGCTACTATATATAATAAAAAAACAAAAAAGCTGAGTTGGAATGTCTAAGATGTAATTCCATTAATAAATATAATAAAACTACATTTGGTTAGATGTCCCTTCAAAGGTATCAGAGGTTCCTTCAGCACTGTGTGTCAGTCACTATTTTCTATGCTTTCCATGTTTCCTCCACTGTGTTTGCACTGGGTTCAACTAGTCCAACTAGGTACACACTTTACAGATTAAAATGTTGGACTGTAAGTGGAACTCAAGTCTAATGCCAAAGGCTGAGCCCTTAAATACCAAGCCATGCTGCCTTCCTTATATCAAACAGTATAATAAAAATAATGATACAGCTTTCAAGTAAGAAAATATTTTGCTTGATAGTAATAATTTTGTTATACTCTATCTAAGAGCTGTCCAGAACGTAATCACTGCCTTACCCTGTTTTAAACAAAAATGTAGGGTTTGGTGTGTATTTCTATATTGTGTTTTTTCTTTGGTTTGCCTTTTTTTTTTTTTTTAAACAGGGTTGATTTAAGACTTCTTGAGTGGCTCTTTGTATAACATATGTGCTGTTGTTGACTGCTATTTCCTGAGACCTTCACTAATCCTGAGCATTAACATAGGGTCTAAGTTTCTTAGAAATAGAATTAAATACAACTACCTAGAAATTCTTCTGCCCTCAGAGAGGCATTGAGAACAACAAAGCTGCTTATCCCCCTGTTCCTTTGCCAATAACATGGCTTTTCAGCTTGTACCTTACCTGATCCATGGCTTAGGAAGGAAAATGTCTGCATCTCCCAAATTAATAATAACTGCATGAATTCTACGGTCCTGTTACACTGAGTATCTCACCTTAAACATGATCAATGGTATAAAATGTGCTGAAAAGCAATTCAGAAAAAATAATCTTAGATCCCTGAGGGACTTTGTCAGGTAATCCAAAAAGCAGATACCCTTCACGGAATGTTAACTGTAGGCTGGCTATCCCCGCCTCCTGCCTCAGTGACTTAGTAATTTTGCAGTACTGAAGGAAAACATATATTTAATATATTGCGTTTTGGAGAAATGGGATGAATGTTCGAAATAGACCTAAATGAACACAACAGGTGGTTTATCCAGAGTTGCTCATGTGCTCTCCCTATTTCTTTGAAGCATGAGACCCAACATTTTTCTGGGCGTCAGTGAAGGGTCCGCTCAGTATAAGAAGTGGTACTATGAGCTGATGGTGGACCACACGGAGCCGTTTGTGACCGCCGAAGCCACGCACCTGCGGGTGGGCTGGGCGTCCACCGAAGGGTACTCGCCCTACCCAGGAGGCGGTGAGGAGTGGGGTGGAAACGGCGTCGGAGATGACCTCTTCTCCTACGGATTCGATGGCCTTCATCTCTGGTCAGGTCAGCACCATCCACGTCTTTCTCTGTGTGCGCGAAGGAGATCTGTTGTCCTTGCTCTTGGGTTTCCGAGAGCCATCCATGCTGCGTGTATTCAAATGTATTTTCTTCAGAAATTTACCATGGAAACGATGAGAGAGAATGTTAAGTACAAAGCAGAATTTCACTAGGGGAGAAACAAAACTCTTACAATTATGGTACATTTCCAAAGACTGTATTGTTGATGAACAGTATGTGTGAAAAACGGCATCTTGATTCATAATTCACTGCAAAAAAAAAAAAAAAAGAAAGAAACAAAACAACACACCACATTTGTGTGTTTCCTATTTACTTTAACAGGTGTGTGTGAAGGTCTAGCTTCCACCAAAATTAGATCCTGCAAAACAATTAGAAGAAATAGAGAGTCTCATCTCCTCATAGATGACATAATATTGGGAATTGGTCATTTGTGACGCATATTGTGAGGTGTCAGTAATAATCAGATGACACTTTGTGTGGAACTGTTTCTAGAAAAGCATATATTTCATTTCACCAGCCATCAGCCTGAACTTTGATAGTGAGTACATATTAAGAATGAATGATAGGTAAAAATATTGTATCATTTTTTCTATTAGAAGGTACATTTTAGTCGGCTCCATTCAAAAGTTCAGTTCTTAATGATGTAGATGTTTCTAAGAAACTGGAATTCACGTGAATTCTGCAGACATGTGCTTGTGCTCATAAAGCTGCATTTAGAATACTGTTCTCATATTTTGTAACATAGTAATGATAGACAAAATATGGAAGATGTGTGTATTTTTGCATATAAAAAGCTGAAATCTGTCTTCTAGGGGGCACAAGTGATATTTATCAATGTTTCAGAGGAATGGTAGCTTATGAGGATTTTAAAAAGTTAAATTGAATTAAATCTGAGAGTTTACAGTAATGGGTTTAGAGATAGAAACATTTCACGTCATTGTATTTTATCCTGAGTATTTACTGAATTTTTTCTTTATTCAGTGCCTGTATTCAGTAGTCAGGAAGAGATGGGGCTTTGTTTTGGATGTTTCATCTAGCCCCGGGGGCATGTGGTTGGGGCCCCACATGTAGGAGGGGTGGCGTGTCTTACACACCATGCTGTTCTGGCCAGGCAAGTCAGAGAATCTGTTCCCACAGTATACTTTTCCAACTGACAGAAAAATGCAAAGAGCACTAACATCAGAAGGTCCAACAAACAGAAAGTAGAGGTAATGTCTTGTTTATAATACATGTGAATTCTCACGCTTCAGATTTTACTTTCTTCTCTCTTTACTCCTACAATGGCTCCAAGTGCCATGGCTACTCAGGTAAATGAAGGAATCATGTTAACTTGTTTTCCCATTTCCCATTACACAGAGATGGGGTGTGGGTGGGGGAAGAGTACTCTGATAAAATAATGCAGAATTGCTTCTAAATGTTTTAACCACACAATGCCACTTCATTTTCATTTTTGCAAGCTTTGAAGCTTTTTCTTTCAGCTCACAAAGAGAACCCAGCACTCACAGAGTTAACCTGTATGCATTATACTTTTTATTATAGGGTATCTGTTAAAGAAAACAGTAAGAATAACAACAGAAGTTTTCAGTGGATCTGTGAATATATCTCAGAGAGGAGGATAGGTTGGGGAATTCAGGAGAAAATCACTTGACACTTTCTATCAGGAAAAATTCAATTCCCCCCCCCCCTTTTTTTTAAATGGCAAGAAAGTATGTACCATGCCTTGCCTATAGTTGAAATGTGTGGTCTCTCAAGCTACAGGGGTTATTCAGTCAGACAACAAAAAGAAATAAGTGACATCAAAATTTTTTGGTAAGAAAGAAGTAAAACTTTCACTGTTTGCAGTTGACATGATACTATAGAAAACTTGAAAGACTCCCCCAAAAAGCTGCCAGAACTGATGCAGGAATTCAATAAAGTAGCAGGATACAAAACCGATGTGCAGAAATCTGTTGCATTTCTATGCACCAATAATGAAGCATCAGAAAGAATAATAAAACACTCCCATTTACAGCAGCACCAGAACTATAACATACTTGGGAATAAACCTAACCAAAGAGGTGAAAGACCTGTACTCTGAAAACTATAAAACACTGATGAAAGAAACTGAAGATGACATGAAGAAATGGAAAGACATTCCATGTTCATGGATTGGAGGAGCAATCTTGTTAAAATATCTGTACTATCCAAAACAAGCTACCTATTTAATACAATTCTTAGGAAATGCCAATAGCACTAGAACAAAAAAATCCTGAAAATTTATGTGGAACCAGAAAAAGTCTCCATATTGTCAAAACAATTTTGAAAAAAGAAAAGTAAAGCTGCAGGTATCACAGTTCTAAACTTCAAGTTACATTACAAAGCTATAGTCATCAAGACAGTATGGCGCTGACACAAAAATAGACACATAGATCAGATCAATAGCATGGAATAAAAAAAAAACAGAAATAAACACACAATTATATGGCCAATTAATCTTCGACAAAGCAGGAAAGAATACTTAATGGGAAAAAGACAATCTTTTCAACAGATAGTGTTGGGAAAATTGGACAGCAACATGGAAAAGAATGAAACTGGACCACTTTCTTTTACCATACACAAAGTAAATTCAAAATGGATTAAATACCTAAATGTGAGACCTGAAACCATAAAAATATTGGAAGAGAGGACAGGCAGTAATTTCTTTGACACTGGCCATATTAAATGCTTCCTAGTTTTAGATTCATAGTCAGCAAAGACAAAGCTGAATCATTTGGTGGCTTCTGACTCATTTACCAAGGTCAGAGTCCTAGTAATTCGGATTAATTTTCTTGGGGTCATTCTCCTGTTCTTTTTCTTTTTAATAGTTAAAATGGAATTCAGATCTGTGACTTCTGCTGTAGAGCACATTCTTTACCACTTAACTTGCTGTAATTTAAGGGTGCTGGCAGTTTTTGGAATGAGAATTAGGCTCATGAGCAAAAGTTTTGAGCTTTCTCTTCACTTACTCTTTCCAATTTCAACACTACACGGTGTTGTTACATTCTCCCCTCTGGGAAGGCAGAACTGGATTTTTGGGCACACAAGTTCCAAATGTTTGTAAGGGAGGGCCAAAAGTATGAAAAATCTTGGTGCTTTGGGAGCATTTAAATATGGAAGTGTGGAGGAATGTCCTAGAACAGTTGAAGAGAAAGATGGGTAGAAATTTCTAGTCCAAGGGTGATAAATCAGACTGCTACTGTCTTTGTGGCTAATGCAGAGAACGGGAATGTAGTTGTCATCGGGTGTGATAGGTTTGCATAAATATGGCCTGAAAATGCTTCTAAGTGGATTCAGTAGTGTGAGTGCCATTGAAATTATAGACCTGAGGTTGTTCAGTATGATCCTTCTGTCTTACTTGCTTGTTTCAGGCATCACAAGAGAGTTTGCCATGGTGGTTTTTGGTCCTTAGCATTAGCATAATAATATCCCTCAGAGAGACCAATATATTTGGTGTATATAAATATATGTATAATAACACTTTCATTAGCTATTGATCTTGAGCTAAACAAGGGTGTAAACCTCTTTATGTGAGTTGCATTGCTTTTATATGATTTTTTCAAGAGCCATATTTATTATACTCAGGGAATTTCAGGAGTAGTACTTGATAATGAATTTATTGCTTATAGATTTGAATATTGGTAAAATAAAACATTGACAGGTTTTAAAAAGTAGGTACACTCTACCAGTGGCATTTCAGATATGCTGTTGATAAAAAGTTTGGCATGCTGGAAATTTTAAAAAGATCTTATAAAAATGCAAATCTTGTATCATGAAATCCATCTTTGCCTTTGCTCAAATTGAGAAATTTTGTATGCGTTTGTGAGCATTGTTTGAGAGAGCCTTACCTTCATGTCTTTCAGTGTGTCCACAGAGACTAATTAGCAAAGGAGTTTTGACATTATCAGGAATGAGCGTAGGCCACAGGTTGGCCAGGGCAAGAAATGACATTTATCAAATAATCACTGTCACGCCTCAACTCATATCCTGCTGTTCTCAGGAAGCCAACCAAGATCTTGTGTGAAATAAACTGTAAAACAAATCAGTTGGCATGCATTTGTGTCTCAGCAAACAATGCACGGATGAACACATTTTCTGCTTTCCTTATCCCTGTTATTTCTATTTTATAAAACAAAAGGGATTGAATATTTGGAAAGGGTCCTGACATGCAAGCCCTGCTATGTCTGAGATGCTGTGTTCTTTTAAACCATTAGTTTAATCATCATAACAGCTCTGCAAGGTGATGGCATTTGGCTTCCAGGAAGTCAAGGTTTAGAGAGATTATGTAATTTGCTGATGGTCATACAAGTAGGAGGTGGTAAAGCATCTGTTGGAACGCAAGTCTCTCCCTGGAGATTTCTCTTTGACATCCTTCTGTTCTCAGCTTAAGCTGATTTGTGCATCAGATGCTGTCCTGCTCCAAGCAGAAGTTTCTCTGCATATCAGAAGGTCCAATTTACAATAAAGAGAGCAGCATGGCCCCAGGGGAGGGGGGAAGCAACAGTTTTTGGACAAAGGATTTAACATGTAGTATTAATTTGCATTCAAAATTTATTCTCTTCCAGTATTGTACATTGATTTGTCAGTACCTACTCAAATCTTTGCCTCGGAAGACGATTCTGTGAGGAAAAGAAATCACTGTCCTGACTGTTTCTCCTCCATAGGCTGCATTGCTCGTACTGTAAGCTCACCAAACCAGCATCTGCTGAGAACGGATGATGTCATCAGTTGCTGTCTAGATCTGAGTGCCCCGAGCATCTCATTCCGAATCAACGGACAACCTGTTCAAGGAATGTTTGAGAATTTCAACATTGATGGCCTCTTCTTTCCGGTTGTTAGTTTCTCTGCAGGAATAAAGTTAGTATTTCTATGTGTTTTGGTTTGTGTCCCATTTGACTTCTCCTACTTTCACAGAAGACACTGCACTGCCATGCCCCACACTCCGCTAACCTTCTGCCCGCTCCTGTCTGTCCCCAGGGCATTTTTCTTGTTCTTTGGAGGAAGATTCACCCAAGAGAGGCGTCTTGGGAGGCTGAATGCTTTATCCACCTGTGCTACCATTTAGACGGGGAAGTTTGCTAACCCTACCCGGGATCCATGTCCTGAAATAGTTCAAGCCCATTTAAGTTTACTTGTTTTTTTAATAAGGGAAAATAAACAACATTGCATAAGAAAATATCGTTTATTTCCTTATGTTTCATTAATTTTCTTTTTCTCATCTCATATTTCCCTATCCCACTCCAAACCCCCATTTCTACAGAAACTAAATGGATTTTGTTGCTGCTGTTGTTCATTCTCTCTGTGTTACCCGCTACGTGTTGTACTGGTAAATTGTCTGCTGTGATCAGTTGGGTCAAGATGGTTTCCTCTAACTTGTTGCTGTCTTGCTGTTACCACATGGAAAGAGATAAATGATAATTCTTTGGAGTTCTACAAAGAGAACAAGCGATGGTCTGTTGTGATAAGGGGCTACCCTGTCACCTGTTAATGTGTGTGTGGCTCCCTCATGAGAGTGGCTCCTTATTATGATTGACCATCAAGTCACTCTGGGTATTCTTCCTATTAGAATTCTATTCATATGAATAAGTCATGGTTATAGAAGCACCATATTGAAGATGGGATAGAAAAAGCATGAAATACTATGTACCCATGCACCAATGACCTTTTCTGGTGTGTTTATACAAATTACATTTCTTTCTATAACCTTCTGGAGTGTTTCAAAACCTTTGTTTTCTTCATTTTTAGTCCTTTGCTTTTTTATTTTATTTGCTTATAATTATTGCCATTACTTTTGGCCTGGAAGTGAACCACAAATTAGAAAAAGAATTACAAGGAAAATGAAAATTTGGTTTTATTTTTGTAAGCTGAGGGCCTGTGGAATCAGTATTGTTTAGATGTGTTTTAAAAAGTGTTGTTCAGTGGAACTTGTTTTAAATTATTTTTAATTAAAGGACTTTGATGTATGAAAGATTTTAGTGTGGTTTTGGGGTTTTTTTGTTTGTTTTTCATTTTTTTGTTTTTTGTCATCAAAGAAGGAATAAGGTGACTTTCTTCCACAAAGGAAATATCATTTGAGTTCCCTTTAAGGAATTTCCCTGGGAAGTGGGACAGTGGAAAGTGACTGTTTCTTTTTTTTTTTTTTTTTTAAATCAAACCTCATGCAGTCCTATAATTTTAAGTATCTAGATGTTTAGATAATGTCTTCTCTTTCTCTGATGATTCTTTGGGCCTCTGGAGACATTAAATGACCAATTACCGTGCACAGATTTTTCTCCTATAGGAGTTTGATGCATGTGCTTTTGCAAATTCTCCAGTGACTAATAAGTTTTCTCAGATCCATCAATGTAATGTAATCAGCTTTTCCTCTCATTGTGCTTTACCTTTTGTGCTTAGAGGCCCTTAGACTCCAAGGTGCTCACACTATGACGGCACTTGGGGGAACGTGTGGCTTCTGATAAGGTTAATTTTGTGCTAATCATTTATTCCATGTGTTTTGTTGGTTAGGGAGCTTTCCATACACCAGAGCTATACCTGACCCTGACATGCATCCTTTGTAGGGTACGCTTTCTGCTTGGGGGGAGACACGGAGAATTTAAATTCCTCCCGCCACCTGGGTACGCTCCTTGTTATGAAGCCGTTCTGCCGAAAGAAAAGTTGAAAGTGGAGCACAGTCGAGAGTACAAGCAAGAAAGGACATACACACGGGACCTCCTGGGGCCCACGGTCTCCCTGACGCAGGCTGCCTTCACGCCCATCCCTGTGGATACCAGCCAGGTACCCAGAGCACCTGTAATGGCGGCCGTTTGTACTGCTGTCCTCTTGTGCTGTTGTTCTGATGTGCAGTGGCTTTCGGTGGACACTCTTAACCGCAGCCCACAGGAACACATTTGCTAACACATCCCACAGTTTATATGCAGAATCAAAGAAAGTCTTCTAAAGTAATGCTTACCTTTATCAGATCCACTCACCTATTTGGTATTCAGATTCTATTCTGTAGTTTTAAAGAGTGATCTCAAGCCATTACGTGGATTTCACGATGCACTAATGTGGATCACAACTGGGGGTAATACATGCTTTTTCGAGGGTACACTTTTTGTATATGGTGGGCATGAAGTTTATTTCTTCAGCCATCCAGATACATTGTAACTTTGAAGCATGTTAACTGACCTTTATCTTAAGTAGAGATTGAGATCCTGGGCTCTGGAGTTGGAGCTCCTGGGGTCAGTTGCTTACTTGGGGACCTTGAGGAAGTCCCTCTCCTTGTCAGTTGGGTTGCCAAGAGTATGCTGGACAGAGTTCATACATAACAGATTAGCACAATACTTCGCAAACAGGCAACTGAAAAGTGTGAGTCCGTATTCTTTTCTGTCTCATAGATGTGAATGCATCTGACAATGACGGTGAATTAAATAAATAATTGCTTTGTCTTGATGCTGACGTAACTTTAGTAAGGTCAGTTATGCAAAGTTTTTGAAAATCCAAGAGATTGCCTCCAAAGTCTAACGTAGAGTTAACACCAGGCTAACTCAGAAGGTTTGGTTGTTGAGCAAATACTTATTTAGCTCCTGAATCCTGTTTTCTGCCTTATCATGCTGGCCTTTTATGTTATTGAGTGAAAGAAGCAAGCTTTTTCCATGGCTAAAATTCAGCTTGTTGTTCCTTGCCGCAAGATGGCAGGATATGTGGAATGCTACCAAATTTCAGTAGTAAACACGATCAGGAGGCTAGAAATGGACTGGAAGGGCCAATTGGATTATGCAGTGGGAGCACATGGAGGATTTCTCACGACACAGATTGTCTCCAGCGTTGTGGGGAAAGGAGCAGTGATAGCATGCTCCCTCAGGAAACTGTCTCATCAGTGAATGTTGTAGGCAGTCACCTGCTGTCTGTGGAGGGACTGGCTGTGGGGTGATATCTAAGTGCATTGCTAAACAGCAACAACCAACCCCTGACCCTGAGAACCAATCGTGTTCTTTACGAAGAGGTCATTAAACGTCTTTGAATGAGAACACGTAAAGATTGTTTTCCTTAGAAGCTTATTCTTGGAAACCACTAGAAGGAACAGAGCAGATTCAGGGAAAAACATAAATCACTGCAAGTATTTATAGGCTCGGAGAGCCAGTGGATTATCCTTTGGTCACTGAATTGCCTTCATTCTGGCCTATGTTTAATGGCCAGTTTAGCTGAAGAACCTGGGGGTGATGTCTCTTTTTAAGTGATGCCCGCACTGATGCTTACATCCCACATCCATGAAGCCATTGTTCTTAATGGTGACTTGTCCCCACCAATACCCCTGTCTTCCTTCTTCCCCACTTTTGTTCATAAATTCACTTGGAAACCTAAACTGTCCCACCAAAACATCCTCAAATTACCTAAACAATTTTCAGATATACCTTGTTATATTTTTATAACTATGTTGGAAGGGTTAGAGTCTAGTTATATTATTAACATCTTCTTGGTTTACAGTGGTTTTACTTGTTTCAGTTCACAGTGAGGACAATTAGCATGGTTTTATTGCATTTGCTTCTGATGTGTGTTTTCTTTATTATTTTAGATCGTGTTGCCTCCTCACCTAGAGAGAATAAGAGAAAAACTGGCAGAGAATATCCATGAACTTTGGGTTATGAATAAAATTGAACTTGGCTGGCAGTATGGTCCGGTATGTAATTTTGAAATTTATTTTCCGATTTGTTAATACATCTTTCTAAAAACATAACTTTTTCTCACTCATCCTGCTACGTAGTCACATGAATCGATTAGATTGATTTTTTCCCCCCTACACATTAGTTTTTGTTCAGTTTTTCTTTACAAGAAAGAATGACATTATTGGTGTGTTCACTGAAGAATGGCCTCGTTGCCTAGACAATTGAAAAGTCATCATTCTTGAGGCTGAAAGTTATATTTTTAAATCAAGGTTAACATATACAGACAATAGGGATTGATTTCTAAGCCACTGAGGGGAGAAAAAAAAAATTTCATTGAAAGTGAAAGTGAAAGTTGAAAATGGAAAGAAATTAGTCATTTTCCTTTTCCGTTATCTAGTGCTTTGCTTCTTTTAGTCTTAACTGTGTATAACAGTCAGTACCGGGCCTGTGGGCAGAGGGCCACAGTTGTTTTCATAGGTGGAAGACAGGATGAGATATAATGATTGAATGTATTTCGAAATTATTATTTAAAGATCATAGTGGGTGCCTGGGTGGCTCAGTTGGGTAAGCATCTGACTCTTGATTTTGGCTCAGGTCATGACCTCAGGGTTGTGGGATCGAACCCCATGTGGGGCTCCATGTTCAGCAGGGAGTTTGCTTGCGATTCTCTCTTTCCCTCGCTCTCTACCCCTCCCCCCATGCTTGTTCTTGTTCTCTCTCTCAAGTAAATTAAATATTTTAAGAAAATGAAGATCTTTATGGTTTGCAAATTAAATTTATTTCTAACAATTTTCTACAATTGTTTAACAATTTTTAACAGTTTTCTCTGTTACCAGTGTATCATATACCTTATTTTTGGCAGGGCTGTGGCAACACTTATATTTTTATAATATTATTAGTCTAAGTATCCCAAGATTATAACGCTGCCGTATACATTTGACTGACTATAGAAAGGAGTGTTTCACCTTGTCATAGCTCATTGCATTGAGCTTTGAATAAAGAATATTTTTTTATTAGTGCTGGTGGTGACTACCATATGATACCCCACACCACTCCCTCACTTTTATATATCTGTTTAGAACTTCCCATTTTCACATAAACTCTCACAGGTCATTGGGTTAAATTTTCTTAACAGCACGCAGGGCTATTCTTTCAGTTTTGCTGGCGATGGCTTCCCTGAGTGTTGGGCCTTGAGAGTGGTCGCAGTGCTCTTGAGGAGCTCAGACTGGGGTCCAGATTTTCTCGCTTTCTCTCTAGGACTGTCTTCACTGTAAGACTTGCCAATGCTCTTATGGGTGGCCGAGGTGGGAGGTGGCGAGTTTCACTGTTGTGTGCAGGGGGAGGAGAGATCTGGTTGTGAGACATGTTTTAGAGTTCACGTTCGGGGTATGGGCAAGAGAGGGAGGGAAGTCTGGGCAAATTTCTGGTTTTAGCTTGGACACCTGAGAGGACATTGGTGTCTGTGATTCTCCCGTATACAGAATAGAGGCGAAGTGAACATGACATAAATGGGGAGCAGATTATTTCAGGACTTGGACACCTTCATTTCTACTTTGATGTTTAGAATTCAGAGTGAAATTTTCTAAACATAGATTTCATTTCTGGACCTACGTGTTTAATCAAGTAATATGCTTTTGTGTAAGTCCTGTTCATTTGTAAAGATCACCAGGAAGAAAAAATATGTTATTTTTAACTTAGTGATGCCTGAAGAGTTAGAAAAAGTTCTTGCTTAGGTTGTGTCCTGTCTAGGTGGGATTTCTAGAACCTGATAGTTATTCGCATAGAGTAATTTTTTTTAAAAGTTTTTATTTATTTGACAGAGATCACAAGTAGGCAGAGAGGCAGGCAGAGAGAGAGAGGGGGGAGGAAGCAGGCTCCCTGTGGAGCAGAGAGCCCGATGTGGAGCTCGATCCCAGGACCCTGGGATCATGACCTGAGCCGAAGGCAGATGCTTTAACCCACTGAACCACCTAGGCGCCCCACATGGAGTAATTTTTGTTCACCAGCTGTCATCTTGGGGCTACAGCATAGTGATGCCTGTGGCATCTAGGTTTCTGAGAAGATAATCTATTTACAAGTGCAAGGATCTAAGACATCTTTCTCATTAATTCATTCCTAAAATCTTGAATTTTGGCTGATAGACACTTGCAAGAATAAATATGAAAAGTGCCCATAGGCTAACTGATATCGTTAAGGTGAAGGTATGATTTGCGGTATCTGTAGGTTACTCACAGTGGGTGAGATGATCCGCTGGAATCACTGTGAAGACTTTAGATCAGTCATTTATCTTGTCAATTGATGTCTTTAGTCTGGCTCTAAACACATAAAATTACTACACATTAAAACTAAGAACTACACCTTTCTTACACAGACTTCATTTCAATGTATGAAACATTTGTTGGGTGCCTACCATGTGCCAGGCATGTCCTGGGTGATGGGAGTACATCAAAGAAGAAAAAAGAACAGAATTTCTCTTTCTTTGGTCTTACATTCTAGTGCTAGGAGGTAGACCGCAAACCGGCAAGTGCGTGTCTGGTTCTGCCAGCAGGTGGAGTTTGTTATGGAAGAAAATGGAAGTGTAGAGTGAGTAGGCAGATGGTCATACTGGGAAGGAGAACAGGATGACCCTGATTGGGAAAGTAAGATTCAAGCAAATGCTGGAGGAGGCTGAGGTGGGGAGCATGTGGGTGTCAGGGTAGAGCCGGCTTGGGCCCTGGGGGCCAGGAACTACACCGAACAGAACAGGGGCCCGAGGTTAGGCCAGGTTTTACCACTGATCATAAACATTAGCGTGCCTGGGGGCTTATGGGGACAGCTTTGCTGGGATGATGAGCTGAGCTGAGCCTTCCTTCTTGCTTTTCCCCTTCATTTTCCTGCCATGCAGTTGGATTGCCACGGCTGGTGTCTGGATTGGAGATGATTATCATGAGGATTTTCTGTCCCATTTCAGGTTAGAGATGACAATAAGAGACAGCACCCCTGTCTGGTGGAGTTCTCCAAGCTGCCTGAGCAGGAACGCAATTACAACTTGCAGATGTCGCTGGAGACCCTGAAGTGAGTTACTTACCTTTTCCTCTTTTCTGATCTGCCTGTCCTGAGACAAACAAGGTATCAATACAGGTTAATTCAGTTCCAATTAAGTTAATTAACTCAGAACTTTTCATAATGCCCAGGGGGATTGGATCAGCATTTGTTTGGAATTAGACTTTTGACCTTGCTATTTTGTGTCTTTATGCTTTATAAAGTATTTAGTGAAGAGCCTTCTATGGATATTTTGGGCATTACAGAACACAAGGATTTTCTGATCAGATACATTGCTGTTTACAGTGTGGGCCAAGGACCAGGTCTGTCACAAACTATTTTTGATTTGTGACAACATAAGTAAAGATACTAATAGGAAGTGTTGAGAATCTTTTATGCCAATTTAAAGGAACAATTATATGTGTTATTGAATCTCATTATTTATAAAATGCAGGCTTATATTTTATATGTCTTCATTTAAAAATTTTAATTTTCTCTAACAAGTTTTATTTGTGTTTTATCAGAGAATCCAGCTACAATAGGCTAGAAATTAAAAAGAAATTGGCCTTTTATCACAGATAGTTTGAGAAACACTGCTCTAATATATTTTAAAGATGCTGAGTTAAGATAATTGTTTATTTTGCTGATGGATTTTTCAGTGCTGTGAATCTTTCATATGATATGGGATCTGTTTGTTATTTCCCTGACTTATTTAACCATACCATCTTTTTTTGTCAGAGAGTGCCTCGGGATCATTTCCCTGAGAAACACACTTTGAGAAAAGCAACCTTAGACAATTCACCTATTGTCTTTAAAGGCAGATTCACTTTGCAGTGACCCTGCCAGTTGCATTCAGGGAATTTGCCACTTATCATTGCAAATGAAAGAATGAGGTGGAGTAAAATGAAGGAAAAGAATTTTAATACAAACAGTTTAGAAAAGGGGCATCTGAGGTGGAGTAAAATGAAGGAAAAGAATTTTAATACAAACAGTTTAGGAAAGGGGCATCTGGCTCAGTCAGTTAATCATCTGATCTTGATTTTTGGCTCAGGTTGTGATCTCAGCGTCATGAGATCGAAGCTTGTGTCTGGCTCCGTGCTGGGCATGGAGCCTGCGTAAGATTCTCTCCCTTTCCCTACGCCCCTCCTCTCTTTCTCTCTCTCTCTCTCAAAAGAAAAGAAAAAAGTCCAGAAAATATTTTTGAGAAGACCATACCTTTTCTTAATTCCTTTTCTGTCCTTGGTGGCCTCTAGAACTAGATTTATTCAAATAGGTCACTTACTCTAATGCATATTTATATCCTTGTGTCTATTTTTGTTTGTTTCAGTTTTGTTAAGAGTAAGGAGTTGTTCCCCTCCAAGTAATTTTACCAAGGATTCAGAACATAAAACTTCACCACTGTTTCAAACTTTGGGTTTTGGGTTCAGGTGTCTTTCTTCAAAGATGTGGTTCTAATAATCTTTATGGATGTTAACATACTGGGCATTGAGTGAGTTTAGTTTCTACTAGTAATTTGAAAGGGCAGGGAAATATATATTAATCAAGTAAGTTGAGAATCTCCCAGAGATAAAAATGGACAGAGCTTGCCTGCGATGAAGAATGCACGATGTGTGACTCTGACCTGTGAACCCCGTGTTTAGGGTCCCCTGACTTCCTTTGTATTCTTGGTTATGGCTTGTACATTTCAGTAAGTGATTCACAGCAGCTCACCATTTGCTTATCTTTTACAACAAAATGTTTTATTGAAAGGTCAAGGTCTAAGATAATTCAGTTAAATTTGTAGTACATTCCCTGTAATTTTAGTGATTGACAACTAAGCCAGCTATTGCAAAGGACAAATCCCAAGAAGCAGGGAAGTGGAGAAACTTCCTTATTTGCATAGTGTGTGGAGTCTGACTGCCTGTAATCTGACCTCATTCCTAAAGAGGGTCTGGTGGCTGATTTGATTAATCATCACAGTGCATGTACTGAGGTGCTGTTGCCGATCATGAATGCTAATGACCTTGTCCCTGAGCTAATCCTCAATACTTTACAATGAGCTGATTTAAAGTATTTCTTTAAAATTTGAACAAGAAGAACCCCTGCTTCTCCAAAATTCACACTTAGCCCAATCTCAGTAGTTGGTGGTTTCTTTCTGTGTTCCCATTAGAGCCTCGTTTAGTTGATAGCTCCCAGAGCAGAGTAGGTGAGAACGCAGGCTTTGGTGTTAGATGGTACGGGGTCAAGGATTGCTGCTCCAAAGGGAATCTTAGCTTTTTCTTCCATCAGTGAAATGGGGTCATAGTGGAATGGAATGGAATGGAATGGAATTGTGGTAGGGACTAAATCCTATAATAGTGATCAAGCTTGGAGCACCATATGTCTGATACACTTCACAAAGGTATCATGGGAAGGATCAAAACTTTATTCCTTTGAATTCTGAAGAGTGCCGAAGTAACAAATAAGCAGAAGACTACAGAATATCCCTTATTTTGGGCTGAAGGGTGGTTTCACATGGATGTGAATGTTAGATGCTCTGTGATTTAGACTGGCCAGTTATCTGTGTGCTACAGAGTCCTGCAGACTTCCGGGTCCCTCTCTCGGAACAACCTAGTACTTCCAGCAGACCTGTTAGCCCTGTGCCCAATTTAGGCTGTGCCACTAAAGGTTTAAGTTCTGTTCTACTTAACAGTAGTTCCTGAATTTCAGATCTTAATTTTGGAATAATTGACTCATGTTTAGGGAATGAAGGATACAGTGATTTTTTAATCAACATCTTATATTTTCATAGAATCTTTCTTTGTAAGTTAGCAAAAATAGAGCAAGACTAGAACAATATTTTTCTTCTGGTCAGTAGGTTGTTTTTTTTTTGTTTTTGTTTTTTTAGATTTTATTTATTTATTTGTCAGAGAGAATGAGCAGGGGGAGCTGCAGTCAGGAGAAGTAGGGTCCCCACTGAGCAAGGACCCTGATGAAGGACTCTTGATCCCAGAACTCTGGGATCATGACCTAAGTGAATGGCGGATGCTTAATTGACTGAGCCACCCAGGCATCCTTGATCAAGCAGTTTTTTCCCTAAAATTGTTTGTAGGAAATGCGATGTGTTTGTATACATATGTAGGGAGGTATGAGAAGCATAAGGACACAGGGACACCAAGGAGAGCATAGGAAAGAGAGAAAAGTAGTTAAGGAAGAGACATGATTTTTTCTAAAAGAGCAGATTTTCCTCCTAACTTTGTACTTTCTTTTTGTTTGTTGTTTGTTTTTTATTTTTTCAGTCTCATGCTAGCAGCAGTTTTCCTGATCTCTGTTGTGATTCTTGACATTGAGCCCTGGGCTCACTCCTCTCTCTGTTGCATGGTCTCTAGGCATTCTTATCCACACCCATAACTTCTTATCACACCCATCACCCACCCAAACCCACACAGTTGTTGACAGCTTCCTAAATGTGCATCATTACCCCCAGACACCTGTTCTGTGTGTATCCCATTCCTCAGCGGTATTTTCCCTAGATCGGAGGCAGCTTTGATGAAGTTCTAGAACCTAGGTGAGGTTTGGTGGGCTGAGGTCCGGAGCCGATGACCAAGAAAGAATTCTTGAGACATCTTTGGTGCAAAATGGTGGTTTATTAAAGCACGGGGACAGGACCCGTGGGCAGGAAGAGCTGCTGCCTGGGTTGTGAGGGATGGCAGGCTATGTACCCTGCGGTTGGGGGAAGGTGAGGGGAAGGGAGGTGTCAGTGGAGTTTTCATATGCTAAAGAGGGCCTACAAGGTGCCAGGATGTTCCAGGCCTGCCGGAGCCTTGCCCTTGCTGCTGGATCAATGTTGTCTTTAGACCAGCCATTAACATTAAGATAGTTGGGAGACTTTTTGGTGGGGTGTCACAATCCTGCTATCAATGTCTTTGTTAGTGAGATTTAGGACATTTGTAAGCCAAGGGAGACTCCTGTCTAGCAGGATTGTGAGCTCTTCAAGTTAACTATTTGCTTATTGTTCATGGCAGTCAGGGCTGCCTGAGGGAAGCTACACTTATGGAGGGGAAAGGGTGAAGAGGGGGTGCAAGGCGCCAGCTCCTGCTTTGTCCTCAGCCAGCCTCCTGCTCCCTCATCAGCTTGACCCACAGCGTTATGTTCCCTGTGAATGGCATCTCTGTTCATCTGCTGCACAGGCCAGACACCTAGGGCTTATCCTGGACTCTTCCTTATGTTTGATCCCTGCATCCAGCCAGTCAGTGGGCACAGCCCATCACCAGATCCTCCTCAGCTCTTCTCCAGTCTGTCCCCTCCCCCCCTTTCCACAGCGCTCCTCTTGGTCTGAGCCACACCACAAGTCCCCTTGACTGCCCTGAGAATCTCCTCACGGCTCCCCTCACTTACTTTCTTCCAGTTCATTCTGTGCACAGCCAGAGTTCATGCGCCGGTACCTGGGCACACTCACGCACACGGTGCTTGGGACCGTTCACGGCCTTCCCCTTGCACTCATTGCAGGAGTCTGCGCCAGTCCTGGGGTTCTACGCCGGCCACTTCTCAGCGCCACTGCCCAACTCCTGTTCTTGTTCACTGTGGTCCAGCCCCCCATGGTCTCTTCCCTCCAGGGACTCAGATTTTTTACCGCCTCATCTGTGCTGTTCCTTTAGCCTGAAAATTCTTTATCTGATGCTTAGATGGGCCCCTTCCTACTTTTACTTCCTGTTTCTGCTTGAGTGTACTTCCTGGATGAGACCTTCCCCACCCCCTCTCCTCTTCTCTTCTAACACCTTGTAACATTTTTTTTAATCGCTCTCGCTACCATGTAACATTTTTTTTTTAATCCCTCTCGCTACCATTTGTAATATTATTCTCTGGGGTTATTTACTCTTTGCCTTTCTTACTAGACTAAGCTACACGAAGGTAATGATTTTCTTACATGATTTTTCTACATGATTTTATTTTTTATTTTTATTTTTTTTAAAGATTTTATTTATTTATCAGAGAGAGAGGGAGAGAGACTGAGCACAGGCAGACAGAATGGCAGGCAGAGGCAGAGGGAGAAGCAGGCTCCCCGCCGAGCAAGGAGCCCGATGTGGGACTCGATCCCAGGATGTTGGGATCATGACCTGAGCCGAAGGCAGCTGCCCAACCAACTGAGCCACCCAGGCGTCCCCATGATTTTATTTTTTTAAACTCCCCATCCTATACCTGCCTTTTTCAAAAAAAGATTTTACCTAAAATTAATTGTGATAACAGTGTGTGTGTGTGTGTGTGTGTGTGTGTGTGTGTGTAATACACACAGCTCCATTTACCTATACCAGCTGTCTTTCTGTCTCTAGATTTTCATTTTTCAGATGTTGTGGAGGAAAGTGTGAGTGAATTGTAGATACTTGCCACATGCCTACTGTGACTAGGCCCTAGAAATTCTGTAATCCAGAAGGATAAGCCATTGTATCTTATTTTGCTGGGTTAGGAGAAACCATTATTGCTGTGGATAGTGAATCATGTTTTCCATATAAACCTAGAGGACTCTAAAGGATGAGTTCTACAAGTGAATTGTAAGGATCTTTCTTGGGAAAATCAATGGAATTCATTCAGGGGAAGAAAAAAAAATACAGAGTATCTTAAAAAAAAAAAGAGTGAACAGTTGCTGGCAAACAGGGACCCTGATGTGTCATTTGAAAATGAAATTTTTTTCTAGACTACAAAGTCCCCTACAGGATTAGCAATATCTGGGGAATTTGTATCTAATAAAGGTTGCTTTTCAAACCAGGGGTAAAAGATGAATTATTTAGTAAATATTTTATGGAGAAGTAGATACCCATCTGGGAAAAAAAAAATAAAGTTAAGCTATACCTTAAGCTAATAGAATCCCCTCACCATCACCCCCACACAGGAAAGCATGGATATTTTCCTTTAAATGGTTTTACAAATGGGGAATTTCTGAATGCCATATAAAACCCAAAAGCCATAAGAAAAGGTGGAAAATTTTCAGTTATATAAAAACAGATTTGAAATTCTGCTTAGAAATAACAATACAAAGAAAATAAAAAGACAAACTAGAGGGGCGCCTGGGTGGCTCAGTGGGTTAAGCCTCTGCCTTCAGCTCAGGTCATGATCTCAGGGTCCTGGGATCGAGTCCCGCATCGGGCTCTCTGCTCAGCGGGGAGCCTGCTTCCCCCTCTCTCTCTGCCTGCCTCTCTGCCTACTTGTGATCTCTGTCC
>NC_081560.1:115547120-115593809 GCF_022355385.1 Mustela nigripes | reverse complement strand
GGAGCCTGCTTCCCCCTCTCTCTCTGCCTGCCTCTCTGCCTACTTGTGATCTCTGTCTGTCAAATAAATAAATAAAATCTTAAAAAAAAAAAAAAGACAAACTAGAGAAAAACATTTGCAACTCATATCCCAGACACAGGAAGAGCTTCTAAAATGCAATTAAAACCCTATAACTAAAGGGAAGTTGAGCAAAGAATATTTTCACAGACAAAAAATAAGTACAGATATCAAGCATATGATAAAGGTGCTCAAATACTCTTATTTTAAGAAAAATATCGGGACTCCTGGCTGGCTCAGTCAGCGGAGTGTGCAACTCTTAATCTTGGGATTATAAATTCAAGCTCCATGTTGCATGTAGAGAGAGATTATGTAAAAACAAAATCTTAAAAAAATACAAATTAAAATGATAATGAGATACCTTTTTCTCCCTTTTTTTTTTTTTTAAGGTTTTATTTGTTAGAGAAAGAGAGAGTGAAAGCGAGCACAAGCAGGGGGAGTGGCAGGCAGAGGGAGAAGCAGGCTTCTAGGTGAGCAAGGAGCCTGGTGCAGGACTGGATCCCAGAACTCTGGGATCAGGACCTGACCTGAAGGCAGACACCTAACTGACTGAGCCACTCAGGCAACCCTTAAGGAGATACCTTTTTAACATACCAGTTGACAAAGTTTAAGCAGAGAACGTCTGGGAAGGAGGCAATGTCATACACGTCTGGTAGGAATGTAAATTACTACCAACTCTATAGACATTTGGGAATACTTGGGAATCTTTAAAATGTAAGCCAGTAATTCCATGTCTAGGAATTTTTAACCTATAGATGAAGGGCACAGTAGATGTCTTAAATGTATGAAGTTATTTATTGTAGCCTTGTTTGTAATAACAAAAGACTCTGAACAAATAGCTGGGTGAAAACATGACACACCCAACTAATGGAGTACTTCAGAGCTGTTGAAAAATAAACCGGCTTTATGTGAAAGAACAGTATATCAGAGTTATGGTGTAAGGTCAAGATAGAAGATTGCAGAGAGCTGTCTTTTGTATGTACCTGTCATGTAAAAGGGGGGAAAAGAAACAATACGCTTTCCTGTGTGCACACACACACACAAACCAGTCTGTGTTAGTATTTGCACAGACTGTAGCAGGACATTCAAGAATCAGTAACAGTCAGTGTCTTTAGGAAAAGAAATGGGACTGCATGGAGGGGATTGGAGAAAGACTTACTATTCAATATATTGCTTTTGGTAGTAATTGAAATATCACACGATTTACACATTACTCAAAAGTAAATGATTTAGAAATTAATGTTTTTCCTTTGCTTTAAAGGCATTTTCTGCTCTCCTTCCAAGGTGGAATGTTGCCGTTGATTCCCATCCGCCATTATGTTGGGTTATTCTGGAGATGGAGAACGAGTTCTTGCAGCTTATTTCTGGTTTTGTTTTCCAGGACTTTGCTGGCGTTAGGATGTCATGTGGGTATATCAGACGAACATGCTGAAGAAAAGGTGAAAAAAATGAAGCTGCCTAAGAAGTAAGTTGAATGTCTAAGCAATATTAACTAGTCTCTGCATTGATTCAATCATATATTCAATTACTTGGGTACAAATGGATTTTCCAGTCTATTTGCACCCAAAGAACTCTTGATGGATACGTATATGACTTGCCCAGAGAGGAAACGAAACTCAGAAAATCTTGGGAGTATGTTATAAAAAGTTGTTACTTTCCTTGCATGTAAGTATGCATGAACACTTCGGTGCCCATATCCCTAACTGCTTATGTCTGGTTTTCCACTTTACACCAAAAGATGTTTTTATAATTTAATTTGATTTTTTAAAGATCTACTTATTTGAGGGGCGCCTGGGTGGCTCAGTGGGTTAAGCCACTGCCTTCGGCTCAGGTCATGATCTCAGGGTCCTGGGATCGAGTCCCACATCGGGCTCTCTGCTTGGCGGGGAGCCTGCTTCCTCCTCTCTCTCTCTGCCTGCCTCTATGCCTCTATGCCTACTTGTGATCTCTGTCAAAATAAATAAATAAAATCTTTAAAAAAAAAAAAAGATCTATTTATTTGAGAGAGAGAGAGAGAGAATGCAGTTGGGGGTGAGGGACAAAGGAGAGGGAAAGAGAGAACTTTAAGTAGGCGCCATGCCCATCACAGAGCCTGACGTGGAGCTTGATCTCACAGCCCTGAGATCACGACCTGAGCTGAAACTGAGTCAGATACTTAACCCACTGCACCACCCAGGCGCCCCTAATTTCATTTGTTTTTTGCCAAAAAGCAAATTTTAGGAGGAGTTATAAAGTTGGTATTATCATCCCCATTTTAAGTTGCATAAACTAAGGTCATGAATGCTATAGGGGTGATTTTGCCTGCTGGGCTATAGCCTCTGTCTGTGATCCTGTTGAACTTCTCAAAACTTCAGGTTTCTTAGCGGCTAACAGGTGATACGTCATTTGGGTATTAAATGAGTAAGTGCTCAATGAATGATGGCTGTTTCGTGTTATTATTTTTGTTTTGTTTTAATTTCCGAGGCCTATGACTTATAGATAGCAGGTCTGGCCATGTGTTAAGTTGTATCATCAGCATAAAGCAAAAGAGCCACCCCATACTCTCCCTTGGTCACCCTGGCCTCAAGTTACCCCTGGTAAACATAAAATCAAAATAGAAATCATGAGCTTGCCCTGCAGATGCTAATTCAGGCAAGTTCTCTAGTTCAGCAAACACTGTTACTCATGAATTCCATTAAAAAAAGTCTGTTATTATTATTATTATTATGTTTATTTATTATTATTATTATTATGTTATTAAATGTATGTTATTACCTAACACATTTTTAGGTTCTAAAAGTTTTCCTCAGAAGTTTAAGCACATCCATTGGATGCTGTTTTATGGCATTTTCACATATTTACATTTTGAAATGACACTTCAATGTCAATCTCCAGTGTCAGAAATAAAAGCAGATCCACAGTGATGAGATATGTACTATCATCTATTTAAAACTACATATAAACGTTGATAATATATTTTCTCCATCATTTTGTTTTTCTCTTTGATTTGTATTTCCAATCCATTTCCTTCACACAATGTTACCCTATTAAAGTATGTTTTGATTGATTACTCTGTCATACTTCTTTATAACTAAATCTAAATTGGTTTTTTGTTTTGCTTTGTTTTCTGTGATCAGAGTCAGTAAACATTGACATTTTTCTTCTGAGGTATTACATTTAATTTGGTTTTTTGATTAAAAAATGTAAAAATAAGATTTTATGGAAAATAGCACATAATGAAATGTATTCAGCTATTCTTTTTTCCATTTATGTCATATACCCATGTATAAACATTTAGTGATAAAAAGAGACAAGTTCTGGGTCATTTGCATTTTTTGTTTATATAAATAAATAAGTTTTTCTTAAAAAATCATTCAGTTTAAAGGAAAAAAAAAATCTGTTGAAAGAATGAAAGACAGAAAAAAAGTTGTTCAGTTCAGTGAACTGAAACTTCATAGTGGCCCATCCTCAGAAATCCTGTTTGATGACCTATCACTTGATGACTCAGTCATATCCTTCCTTGTTCAGTTTTTTTTTTTTTTAAGATTTTTTATTTATTTACCTGACAGACAGAGCTCACAAGCAGGCAGAGAGCCAGGCGTGGGGAGGGGGAAGCAGACTCCCCGCTGAGCAGAGAGCCCAACGCGGGGCTCCATCCCAGGACTCTGGGATCATGACCCGAGCCAAATGTAGAGGCTTTAACCCACTGAGCCACCCAGGCGCCCCCTTGTTCAGTTTTTTTAAAGCAAAAAATTAGAAACTTCCTTACTTAGGAAAGAATTTTTTAGCTTTTTATTAAAGTCACTTACTGTGATGCCTGGTGGCTCAAGTCAGTGAAGCTCCTGCCTTCCGCTCAGGTCACGATACCGAGGTCCTGGGATCGAGCCCCGCATCAGGCTCCCTGCTCAGTGGGAAGACTGCTTCTCCCTCTGCCTGCCGCTCTCCCTGTTTGTGCTCACTCTCTCTTTCTCTCTCTCTCTGTCTCTGTCAAATAAATAAATCTTTAAAAAAATAAAATCACTTATTATCTCAGTTTTTTGGTAATTATATCATAAAGGCATTATTAAAATAAAAAATAATTGGGGCACCTGGGTGGCTCAGTGGGTTAAGCCGCTGCCTTTGGCTCAGGTCATGATCTCAGAGTCCTGGGATCGAGCCCCGCATCAGGCTCTTTGCTCAGTAGGGAGCCTGCTTCCTCCTCTCTCTCTGCCTGCCTTTCTGCCTACTTGTCATCTCTCTCTGTCAAATAAATAAATAAAATCTTAAAAATATATATTAAAATATAAAATGAAAAATAACAACAAAAGCTGGTAGTTATATCTGTTACTCATTTCCTTAGAAGATACCTTACTTAACCTGATGTATGTAAGGATAAGAAGATAGAACTATTAATTTCAGATTACCTTTGATAGCATGATATATTTAAGAAACTATTATATCATGTGCTGCATGTGTGTATCTTGTCAAAATTTGGGGGCAAAGTAGTCAGTCTGAAATGTATGAAAACATACTGTAGGATTCCATCTATATGACATTCTGAAAGAGGCAACACTATAGAGTCGTTGAAAGTATCAGTGGTTGCCAGGGGTTGAGAAGGTGGAAGAGACGGATGGTCAGAGCACAGAGGATTTTTAGGACAAAGAAAACATTGTGTATGACACTATAATGACTAGATAGTATCATTATACATCTATCTAAACCCATTAAATGTACAACGCCTGATGTAAGCCAGGGTCTTTGGATGGTAATGATGTCACAGTGTAGGTTCATGAATTGTAACAATTGTACCACTTTGTTTGGAGAATGTTGATAATGGGGAAAGCTGTGTGTGTGGAGGCAGAGAATAGTACTGTATCTTCATCTCAATTCTGCTGTGAACATAAAACTGTTCCCAAAAATAGTCCAAAAAATAACCAAGCCCCTCCCAGGTCAGAATTTAGCTTATTCAGTTTATGGAATTCATTTGCCATAAAATCTAATTGTTAAAACCAGGTTTCTCTGTGAAAGCCATCAGTTTAAATTGGTTGGAAAATGTCAGTCTTCTTTATTCTTTTGAGGTAAATGTGTTAATGTTTATTCCTATGATAGCCACCTCCATTCTGATATCTAAATCTGATATAAATAGAAACCAAAGGATTGATCAATGGATACACAGAGTATAGAGTTTGCAATAAGTTAGTCTTATTGAGGGATGGGTTAAAGTCTTCTGCCTTTGTAATTTTTTACTGATGCCTTTTATTTGTGTTGCTTTTAGTAGTTCTGCATTACTTGAACATAGATGGGGAAATGGACACAATGGTGTTGCTAAATGAAAGCTATTCGCACCTGCTGGAAATCTATCCTACGTCTCAATTTTTCATGAGATACCATCTCATTTTTTGGCAAAAATTAAGAAATTTGGTAATAGCAAAGATTGATGTCGATGTAGATCCACACAAGTCTTAAAGGTTGGAGTGTGTTTACAATCATTTTAAAAGCAGTTTGGCATAAAGTTAAACATTTTATAAAGTTAAACATTTGCACATCTTGGTGCCCAGCAGTCACTCCTAGAGATATGCCGTAGAGAAAGTCCACACCAACAAACGTGAAAACTGTTGTTTAGAAATATTATCTGTAATAGCATAAAAATAAGAGAGAAGAGTAGGAGAAATACTATTTAGTAGGAAGATGGCTTAAGTTGGATATAGTCACATAATAAAATTAATGAATTATAGTCATAAATGAGAACATAGATGAACCTTAAAAAATAATGTTGTGGATGGATAAAAATATACCCCACATGCCTATATAAACTATAATAACTGTCTTTAAGACTAAAAAACGAGCAAAACATATTTATATAATGTGTGTGTGTGTGTGTGTATCTATGTGAGGAGTACACAGATAGATACAGTGGTTTAATAATATTCTTAACAAGGTGGTGGATTAATGGAATTCACTTTATTATAATGCTTGAAAGCATATTCTTTTGTTTTTGTAAAGAATAGTTATTTTAAAAATAAAAATATGACAGACAAATCCAAGTACATCAGTAATCACAATAAATGCAAATGGATTCATTTTTCCAGATAAGATACAGAGATTGTCAGATTGGATTAAAAAAGATAACTCATGTTTTACATACCCCACAAAAATAATACAAAGCTATAGGTATTTTAGAATCAGTAAATTTAGAAAAATGGAACTATTTTATGATCCAGCAATTGCACTACTAGGTATTTACCCAAAGAATACAGAAGTGCTAATTCAAAATATACATGCACCCTGATGTTTATAGTAGCATTATCTACAATAGTCAAATTATAGAAACAACCCACGTGTCCATCAAATGATGAATGGCTAAAGAAAATGCAGTGTGTATATGCAATGGAATATTACTCAGCCAAAAAATAAAAAAAAAAAAAGAATGCAATCTTGCCATTTGCCACAGCATAGATAGAACTGGAGAGTATTATCCTAAGTGAAATAAGTCAGCCAAAGGAAGACAAATACCATATGATTTCACTCATGTGGAATTTAAGAAAAAAAAAAACAAGTGAGTTGGCAGGATGCAGCCAGAGAAATGCATTTTGGTCCATCAGCCCCCAGAGTACTGCAGTGGAAGCTTAATCATGAGAGCTTCGGGAGGATTTTGGGAAAGAGGTAGATAAGAATTTCAAACGGTCTTGAATCTGCTTAGCAGAAAGTCCACCCACAAGCCTTTGGGAGTGACATGAACTACCTCGTCTCCCTACCAGGTCCATGGGCACCCCCAACTCACCAAGTGTTAAATGCATACTTTTCCCAAATCTGCCAGCTGTGTGTGTGCTCCAGGGTATGTCCAGAAAAGCAAGCTTCAGGAGACGGGGAGCATGCTCAGAACGTAGGCCACATTTGGTGGGCCAGGGAGAATCTACAAACTTGAGATATAGCTCACCCCTCTGGAAATTAAAAAAAAAAAGAAAAAGAAAAAGTTTCTAATAACCTGCCTAGCAAACTGTAAGAACCTGAGAAGACACAGAGCTAATTAAAAGGGTCTTGGCTACTTCAAATGCAAAAGCAAAGATGCATAGCTACAAGAAGTATGAAAAATCAAGGAAATAGGGCATCACTAAAAGAAAATAATTTTCCAGCAACCAAGCTCAAAGGCATAGAATATTACAATATGATGAATTCAAAATAGCTGTTGTGAAGAAATTCAACAAGCTCCAAGAAAACTCAGAAAGACAATCCAGTGAAATCAGGAGTAAAGTTAATGAACACAAGGAGCTCTTGACCAAAGCAATTGAGATTCTAAAAAAGAACCAAATGGAAATACTGGACCTGAAGAATTCAGTGAGTGAGGTGAAGAATGTAGAGAAGAAGATCCGTCTCAACAGATCAGGGGGAGGAAGAAAAATGGCTTGGAGGTTAATGAATATAGAATTAATACGGCTAGAAGAGGAGCAGGAGCTAAGTTTAAAAAGAGTGAAAAAAGCCTAAAAAAGTCCTCAGATTCTGTGAGAAAAGCAAATATCTGATGATCAGGCTCTAAAAGGAGAAGGGGCAGAGTCTGTTTTATGAAATAATAGCCAAGAACCTCCCAAACCCTGGGAAAGACTTGGATGTACAAGTCCATGAAGCTAATGGCATAGCCTGTTATGTCAGTGTAAAAAGACCTTCTCCAAGACACATTTTAATGAAACTGTCAAAAATCAACCATAAAGAATCTCAAAGCCAGGGAGAGAAGAAAGTCCCTGACAAAGAAACCCCCATTAGGCTTGAGCAGATTTCTCAACAGAAACTCTGACAGGCCAGGAGAGAGAGGAATGATGTATTCAGTGTGTTGAAAGATTAAAAATTGCCAGCCAAGAATATTCTATCTGGCAAACTTATTCTTCAGATATGAAAGGGAAATAAAGGCTTCCCCAGGCAAAAGCTGAGGGGGGTTCAATGCCTTCAGACCTGCCATGCAAGAAATGCTAAAAGGAATTCTTCATGCTGAAATGCAAAGACACTAACCCAGGAATATAGCAGCGTGTGAAAGCTAATGGTGCACTGGTAATGGGGAGAAATCGGTCAGACTTAGAAATCTCTAACACTACACTCAGATGGTGTGTTAACCATGCAACTATAGTATGGAATTTAAAGTAGAAGAGTAAAGAGAACTAAAGCCACTTGGGTGCCTGGGTGGCTCAGTTCAGTGCCCAACTCTTGATTTCAGCTCAGGTTATGATCTCAGGGTTGTGAGATCGAGCTCCAGGTTGGGCTCCCCGCTCAGTGCAGAGTTACTAAGTTCTTACATATCAACAATTACTCTAAATGTACGTGGTTTAAATTCAAAATCAAAAGGCTCAGAGTGGCTCGATGGAAAAAATGTTCAACTACGTGCTGCCTATAAGAGACCCATTTCAGATTTAAGGTTTAACATGGACTCAAAATGTCATTTGAATTATATGCTGCATTTCCTATTTGAGAATAGACTATTTGTGTATTAGGGTTTTTTTTTTATGTATAATACACACTTCATTACAAAACCTTAAGGTTTTGTACAGACAAAGAAGAATGCAGTAGAAAAAGTCCACTTCTGAGAGCTGGTGATTGCCAATTTCTAATATGCCTGAGTAATTGAGATTTAAGAACAAAACAGAATTATAGGTATAATGAAAAAAAAAAAATCTGGGGCACCTTGGTGGCTCAGTGGGTTAAGCGTCTGCCTTTGGCTCAGGTCATGATCCAGCTCAGTGGGAAGGCTGCTTCTCCCTCTCTCTCTCCTCCTGGCTTGTACTCTCTCTGTCTCAAGTAAACAAATAAAATCTTTTAAAAAATAAATGAAAAAAATCCTTGTCTGAATACCAATGCCATTTAGTAAAACCTTTCTTTAGCACATATCTGTGTTATTAAAACAACACAGAGCATAGTAGATCAGGAACTGGTTGCCTGTGTTTATCACTGGGAAATAATAGATAGTGTTGAATTATGAACTGGTAGTATTTAGAATTGTCTGAGAGGTCTTTAAATTTAGTGGTAAATTCCTTCTGTCCACCATCACCTTCTTACCACTAATCCTTTGAAGTCCCTGCTAAGGATGGGGAAGGGGAGGTGTGAGTGGTATCTCAGGCATATGGGGACACATAAAAGGCAAGAATGATATTCTCAATGCATATAGGTCTATATAAATGACTTTCTTAAGTTAAAGGCTTGGATGCTGAATATGTCAGCCCATGATATAGAGATAGAGATATACTGTTTATATAGACATAGCACACGTACTAAATTCAGATAACGTAAATATTTACCTAAGTGAAAGATGGTGGTACAAATACAGTTAAATTTTTTCTTTAATGATGAAGCACTGTGATCATGAAGGAAAAAAAAAAAACAGCTTTATACACTCCTTTAATATGTAATGAGTAAATTTCACAAACCGCAAATTTAAAAATGTGCTAATATGTAATGTTCTTTATTTTCTCTGATCAGGTTTAATTTTGTATTTAAGCCCCATGGACTTGCACCACAATGAAGCTTAGGATTAGAAACTTAGTCCTAGTTTGTTGAGTGCAAACTCCATTAAAATCAAAGCTTTCTGTGTTTATTTTCACTTCTCAGTTTTGATTCAGATGTCATCTTCTCAAAGCATTCTTTCTTCACCTCCATTTAAGATTATTCCCTATTTAATAAAAAAAATTCGTTCCTATTTAAAATTATACATTTCCCCATGCCCCCCTTTTCTCCTTTATTTTTCCCCACAGCACTTATATCTTCTAACATACTGTTGTTCTACACTACTTTGTTTATTGCCTGATTCTGCATCAGAACGTAATTCCTGTAAACATAGATTTCTTTGTTCATGTTATTTAATGATAATATCAGTAGTTCATAGAATAGGGCCTAAAACATTCTAGCATTGAATGAGTATTTGTTGTTGAATTTGAATTCAGTGTCTACCTCCCTCTTAACCACTGGGGCTACCTGTGTTTGGTACACTTACACGTTGGGGAGGAGACATTGGACATTGGATTCATGGTCCATCTCCTTTGATTTTGCTCTCATGACTGAATTAATGTCAAAGCAAACCAGAGCTGGACAGAAGTTAAAAGTTTAGAGGCAAATTTTATTCAGGAACTATGGCAATTGGGGAAGAGAGACCTCTGTATCAAACTGAACCCCATTTGGAATCCAACGAGGATGAGTGGGGATTTATTGGCAGGGAGTGCCGGTGGGCAGTGGATAGAAGATTACTACTAGGAAACATCAAGGAGAAGGGAGATTCTGCAGAACCAATTTGATAGGATTCTTGCTGAAGGTAGACTCGGTGATAAGATATCAAGAAAGCGCAAAGAATGCGATCCAGTATCAAGGGTGGATTTTCGTTAAACTGATCCAGTAGTGTTCTTGCTAAAATGGAACTAATTAGAACAAGGGCAGAGCCTAAGGACAGAGTCCCAGTCTCAAAGAGGACTCAGAGGAGCCTGACTCAGGTTTGACCAGAGAGAGTGTCTTTGTCAATTACCTTCATTCATCGCTGCTGGCATCATATGGGATGCCTGTTTTCCCCACTGGTCTTTGGGTCTACTCTCATTTCTGTGAGTACTCTAGGTCATTGCTCTTCTTTTAGCTTCCTTTATAGGCTTAAAGGAAGCCTTTTAGGGAGTGCCAGAAACCTAAGAATACTCTTTCTGGCAATTTGGATATTGCAGCGTGTGGATGGAAGGGGTAGGGAACGTCGCCTGTCAGCCTAGATTGGGTTGGTTGCAATGTCTTGTTTCTCTGAAGTTGTGCCATGCAAGGAAAGGGTTTGGTGTGGGAGATTTTAGGATCTGGCCATTTTGCTCAGTGTTCTCTGGGAAGCAAGACAGAAGTTCACCTCGGTGCTGGGATCTACCTGGTCTCTACCTGGTTAAGTGTCAGGGAGCTTTGGCTTCCCTCCAGCTCCCCTGTCCTCTAGGCTCTGGAACCTGTCTGGGTAGGAGAAGGAGTCTTTATCTGGTTTTCTTCAAGTCTCAGGGCATCTGCGCTTGCTTTTTTGATATTCAAAAGCATAGCTTTTAATATCAGAAGGCCTTTTATCTGAAAGACTAATGTCTCTGCAGTGAATTTTCAAAGCCCGTGTTAAAAATCCAAAAACCAAGTTTGGCTTTCTTTGGTCTCTCTGTTGAGTTGACCCGTTCTTGGGGCATTGGATACCTTGTGGTTTTGTTTCAAAGGGCCTGTGGGGTAGTAGAAGGCCTTGGAGTAAAAAGAAATCGATAAAAGAGGAGTTGGATGGGCTGGGGTAGGGAAGCCTCCCAGGCACATCCTCATATTACATTTACTTAAAAACAAAGAAGTGAACTAGTGGAAAAAATGTATCCCTTGTCTGTTTCCTTTCTAATCTCTATACTGAAATTAATTCTCCAATATTTGTTTCCGGAGAAGGGTTTTTGAATTATCTCTCTATTCTTTCTGAGCAAATGTCAGCCCCGTATGCATTTTTAGTAGATGGGCTTCCAGCAAAACTTCCTTAATATCTCTGGTGTGCAGTCATCTGAGATTTTCCCGTTGGTTCCAAGGTACTTGAAGGGCTGATTTGGTTTGGAAATTTACACCTAACATCCACTGAACTTGGACATAATCTTTCCATGTTTATTGCACATCTTTTACAGCAGGATGACTTCCAAGCTTCATTTAGCCTGATTCCTACTAAACAAGTAAACTTGAGAGGTGCGAGAAGCTAGAAAAAAAAAAGGAAAAGTGCTTAGTGTTTCTCATTCTGCTGTGTTTTTTGTACACCACTTTAATTGCCCCTTCAGTGATATTATACTGCACACTTTTTTCAAGGGCTCATTTAGAATACCTGCTTAGGAAGAATGTAGGTCAGGTGGCAATGAAGTACAAAACTAAATTGCTAGTTAACGTGACAATTCATCAGTGGGGGCCAAGTGCCATCAATTTTTTGTTCACATCTTCGTTAATTTGATGCAGATGAAACGGGCAGTTTACCAGTTGTGTTTTGTTTTATTTTTCTGGGGAAAAAGGTCCTTTAAAAAAGAAACTGAAGCCCAGTATATATAATTTATTAATCTTGCTGTTTTATTTTAATTATTCAATTGTATGCTACATCAGAATAAATTCAGAGCTAATAACTGCAAAAGAATTTGGATACCTTGGAAAGGGAGTATTTTGAATATATTTATTTCATCCCCTATATATTCCTCATAATCTAAATTTCAGAATGATTGATGGAATGGGGACTTTGAATATTAAGGTAAAAGAAGTTTAAAATGATGCCTGCTAAACAGCTAGATTGCAGGAGAAAGATAGCTGTTGACTGATTCTGGTAGAATTTTCCCAGGAAGCTCAAGAAAGTAGAATGTAACACATGGATGTCTTTAACATGAACTTTATGTATTTTGTATTAATTTAATTACTACTGATAGGACTTGTCCCTATTATTTGGACTATGAAATTCTACCCCCAAAAAACTGGTATAGCAGTATTTCTTTCATTTCTTTTACATTTCTGGGAATTAATCTGAAACATTACTTGAAACCACATAGCTTCCAAGGATTATGTCAATCACAATTTACTCCAAAAGCTTGGCTTTTTGTTCTTTTTCAACCATAAGAAGATAATATTTCCTACTAGCAGTTGGTTGGTTCATCTTTTTGTACTTAAATAGATTATATTATTAAGGTGAAGTGAACATTATTGGCCAAGGTTTATTTATGTTCTTTAAAAAAATCCCATTTTATGGGGCCCCTGGGTGACTCAGTGGGTTAAGGCTTCTGTTTTCGGCTCAGGTCATGGTCCCAGGGTCCTGGAATGGAGCCCCACATCGGGCTCTCTGCTCGGCAGGGAGCCTGCCTTCCCCCTCTCTCTCTGCCTGCCTCTCTGCCTACTTGTGATCTCTGTCTGTCAAATAAATAAAATCTTTAAAAAAAAGAAATCCCATTTGGTTACAATGGTTTGATTCTTTGTCAACATATACTACAAACAGAAAAAGAGTTTTATAAATCATTGTTGATACTGATTAATATTGGTTAGGTATTCATGATGTCAGCACATTTATCAAATACAGTAAGTTGAAGTCTATGAATTTCAAAGATACTTTTTTTTACTGTGGTTGATTTGAAGGACAACAGTATGGAAGTAAGGTTCGGGTGAAATAGGACTTAGTAACTTTGATTTGGATGGGATTATTAGCCATTTAAAAGAATCGTTTGAAGCTTTAAATCCTTTCTTGCACAGGGTTATTTAGGAAAGTAAAATGAATTGTAGTCTGCGTCTAACAGAGAGCATGAACTAATTAATTATTATGCTGTGTTAAATCAACAGATGGAAATGCACCTCCGTGGGTTTTCCTTGTGATCACAGATTAAAGCAGCTCTATAGATACTCCATGTAAGAAGGGGAAATTTTAGAAAATCAAGAGAAATGCTTAGGGTTCTATATTATCCAGCTTTACACATTGGTAGAACTTATCTATAATGTTTGACTTGGAAGGACCTCCTTCCCACCCTCTGCCTTTCAAACATACCCCCCTATTGCATATGAGATATTGCTGGGATGTCTACCATTAGAACTGGTTGTAAGAGAGTATTTCCCTCTTTTCAAATGCACACATTGCTCATTAAGATGGTTTCAGCTCTCATCAAGTTGCTATTGAAACATGAGAGAAGAAAGAATGTGTGCTCTTGGGCTACCCCGTGCTGGGTGAATGTGAGGAAATCAGGAGGGGAGGGTGTCAAGCAGAGATAGGAAGATAGGACAGCAGAGAAGACTGAGTTCTTTGTCATTGCTCCTAAGGTTGCTTCCAACGAGTCACATTAAACTTAGAAATTAGACTCTGCCAGCTTGATCATTTGTCAGTGCCTTGGAAATATATTGGAAGCTCTTTATTGAAAAAAATATTTTGTGAATGAGAACTTGTATATGGGCTGCGCTTACAGTTTCTAGATTTATCTATTTATAATCAGAATTCTATAACATACAATGATTTATATGAGCTATTAAAAAATTCCATGTGGGACGCCTTGGGTAGCTCAGTTGGTTAAGCATTTGCCTTCTGTCGAGGTCATGATCTTGGGGTACTGTGATCGAATCCTACACTAGGCTTCTTGCTCAGTGGGGAGCCTGCTTCTCCCTCTTCCTCTGCCTGCTGCTCCCCCTGCTTATGCTCTCTCTCTGACAAATAAATAAAATCTTTAAAAAGAAAAATAAGTAAAAAACTCCCATGTGGCATAATTATAAAACATTTTTTAATTTAAAAATATTGTTAAATACCCAGATGTTCAGAGTTTTGATTTAAAACAGAACAAAATTTCTCGTCTATAAATGTAGCTTATGATGTAAATTGAATGACATAAGGCTGTAATTAGCCATAATTGTTACAATTGCTGCACTCATCTAATCCACTTAAACAAAACAAAATATTTCTGATACTTTTGTCTATAGATAAATGATTTATAAAATACGAGATGTCTTATGATAAAACAGTAACTAAGGCAGTTTCAACTTTATTCTTCTTAAAAATTATTTATTGCTGGAACACATTGATTCATTCAACATATTTTTATTGAATGTCTACCAACGATCAGACATTATTCTCCATTTTGTGGATAGCAGGGAACAAAGCAGTGGAACACCCTGCCTCTTTATGGTACCAGGCTTACCTGGTAATTCTGCTACCCACAGCCCAGAATACTTAAAAGAAAAAAGATTACATAGTTTTATCTCAGCATTTTCTCATGTTCTGGCTATTTTTTTTTTTTAACTTGGCATAATTAGCTGGTGAATTTCCTTTGTATAAAGGAGAATCTTTGAGATGAAGATACATGTACCTTTATATTAATTCGGCATATAAGTTAATTCTTTTTTTTTAATTTAAATTCAATTAGCCAACTTATAGTATATCATTAGTTTCAGAAGTAGTGTTCAGTAATTCATCAGATGTTTATAATACCCATTGCTAATCACATCACAAGCCCTCCTTAATGTCCATCACCCAGTTACCCCATTCTGTGTGTACCCACCTCCTCTTCAGAAACCCTCAGTTTGTTTCCCATAGTTAAGTCTCTCATGGTTTTTCTCCCTCTCTGATGATTTCCCATTCAGTTTACCCTCTCTTCCCCTCTAATCCTCTATGCTGTTTCTTATATTCCACTTATAAGTAAAAACCATATGATAATTGTCTTTCTCTGATTGAGTTATTTTGCTCAGCATAATACCCTCCAGTTCTGTCCACATCAGTGTAAATGGTAAGTAGTCATCATTTCTGATGGCTGAATAATTTTATATATGTGTGTGTGTGTGTGTATACATGTGCATGTATATATATATATATACACACAGGGTGCCAGGGTGACTCAGTCATTAAGCATCTGCTTTTGGCTCAGGTCATGATCCCAGGGTCCAGGGATCAAGCCCTGCATGGGATCCCTGCTCAGTGGAAAGCCTGCTTCTCCCTCTCCTACTCCCTCTGCTTGTGTTCCCTCTCTCACTGTCTCTCTTTCTTTCTGTCAAATAAAATCTTAAAAAATAAATAAAATCTAATTTGTCTGATATGTGGATTGCTATCCCAGCTTTCTTTTGACATCCATTGACACGATAAATGTTTCTCTACCCCCTTACTTTGAATCTGAAGGTATTTTTAGGTATATATATATATATTTGGGTATACACACACACACACACACACACACACACACACACACACATACATACACACACACACACACACACACACACACACACACACCATATCTTCTTTATTCATTTATCTGTTGATGGACATAGCACTTTCCACAATTTGGCTGTTGTGGACATTGCTGCTATAAACATTTGGGTGCAGGTGCCCCTTCAGATCATTACATTTGTATCTTTGGGATAAATACCCAGTAATGCAATTGCTGGGTTGTAGGGTAGCTCTATGTTTAACTTTGTGAGGAACCTCCATACTGTTTTCCAGAGTGGCTGCACCAGCTTACATTCCCAGCAACAGTGTAAGATGATTCCCCTTCTCTTCATCCTCGCCAACATTTATTGTTTCCTGAGTTATTAATTTTTGCCATTCTGGCTGGTGTGAGATAGTATCTCCTTGTGGTTTTGATTTGCATTTCCCTGATGCCAAGGGACGTGGAACGATTTTTCATGTGTCTGTTGGCCATTTGTATTTCTTTGGAGAAATGTCTTTTCATGTCTTCTGCCATTTCTTGACTAGATTATTTGTGGTTTTCTTGGGTGTTGAGTTTGATAAGTTCTTTATAGATAATGGATACTAGCTCTTTATTTGATATGTCACTTGCAAATATCTTCTATTGCATAGGTTGCCTTTTAGTTTGGTGAATGTTTTCTTTGCTGTGCAGAAGCTTTTTATCTTGATGAAGTTCCAATAGTTCATTTTTGCTTTTGTTTCCCTTTCCTTTGGAGACTCGTTTAGCAAGTAGTTGCTGTGGCCAAGGTCACAGAAGTTTCTGCTTGTGTTCTCTCCTAGAATTTTGATGGATTCCTATCTCACATTTAGGTCTTCTAACCCTTTTGAGTTTATCTTTGTGTAGTTTAAGAAAGTGGTCCAGTTTCTTCTTCTACATGTGGCTCTTCAATTTTCCCAGCACCATTTATTGAAAAGACTGTCCTTTTTCCATTAGATCTTCTTTCCTGCCTTGTCAATGGTTAGTTGACCATAGAGTTGAGAGTCCGTTTCTGGATTCTCTCTTCTGTTCCATTGATCTATGTGTCTGGTTTTGTACCAATACCATACTGTTTTGATTCAGCTTTGTAATAGAGCTTGAAGTCTGGCGGTGTGATGCCACCAGCTTTGATTTTCTTTTTCAACTTTACTCTGACTATTCAGGGTCTTTTTTGTTTGGTTCCATACAAATTTTGGGATTATTTGTGTTAGCTCTGTGAAAAAAATTGATGGTATTTTGATAGGGATTGCATTGAATGTATAGATTGCCCTAGGTAGTGTAGAGATTTTAACAATATTTGTTCTTCCAGTCCATGGGCATGAAATGTTTTTCCATTTCTTTGTGTCTTCCTCAATTTCTTTCAGCAATATTCTATGGTTTTTAGAATACACATCTTTTACCTGTTGGGTTAGGTTTATTCCTAGATATCTAACATTTTTTTGGTGCAGTTGTAAATGGGATCAACTCCTTAATTTCTCTTTCTTCTGTCTCATTGTTAGTGCATAATGCACATAATGCAACTGATTTCTGCACATTGATTTTATATCGGTCATGTTGCTGAATTCCTGTTGAGTTCTTAAAATTTCGAGGTGGAGTCTTTCAGGTTTTCCACATAAAGTATCATGTTTCCTGTGAAGAGTGAGTTTGACTTCATTGCCATTTTGAATGCCTTTTATAACTTTTTGTTATTAGATTGCTGAGGCTAGGACTTCTAGTACTATGTTGAACAACAGTGGTGAGAGTAGGCATTGCTGTTGTGTTCCTGACTTTAGGGAAGAAGCTCTCAGCTTTACCCCATTCAGAATAATATTCTCTGTGGGCTTTTTGTAGATGGATTTTATGATACTGAGGTATGTTCCTTCTATCCCTACACTGTGGAGAGTGTTAATTAAGAAACGATACTATATTTTGTCAAATGCTTTTTCCCATCAACTGAGAGGATTATATGGTGCTTGTCCTTTCTTTTGTTAACTCATTGAATGAGTTTGGAAGTTTTCCTTCCCTTTCTGTTTTTTTTGAAACAACTTCAGAAGAATAGGTATTCGTTCTTCCCCCTGGGAAGCCATCTGGCCCTGGACTCTGATTTGTTAGGAGATTTTTAATTACTGCTTCAATTTCCTTGATGATTATGGGTCTGTTCAGGTTTTCTATTTTTTCCTGTTTCAGTTTTGGTAGTCTGTATATCTCTAGGAAATGCATCTATTTCTTCCAGAGTGCCTAATTTGTTGGCATATAGCTACTCATAATAGGTTCTTATAATTCTTAGTATTTCCTCAGTGTTGGTTGTGATCTCCCCTCTTTCATTCATGATTTTATTAATTTGGGTCCTTTCTCTTTTCTTTTTGATAAGTCTGGGTAGTGGTTTATTGATCTTATTAATTCTTTCAGAGATCCAGCTTCTAGTTTCATTGATCTACTGTTCTTTTGGTCTCTATTTCATTGATTTCTGCTTTATTCTTTCTTACTGCTTTTCTCCTGCTTGGTTTAGGCTTTATTTGCTGTTCTTTCTCCAGTTCCTTTTGGTGTAAGACTAGCTTGTATATTTGAAACTTCTCTAATTTTTTTGAGAAAGGTTTGTGCTGCTATGTATTTCCCTCCTAGGGCCTGCCTTGCTATATCCCAAAGGTTTTGAACAGTTGTGTTTTCATTTTCTTTATTTCCATGAATTTTAAAAATTCTTCTTTAATTTCCTGGTTGACCCATTCATTCTTTAGTAGGATGCTCTTTAATCCAAGTGTTTGCATTCCTTCCAGATTTCCTATTGTGACTTAGTTCAAGTTTCAATGCCTTGTGATTTAAAAATATGCAGAAATATTCCCAATCCTCTGGTCCTAGTTGGGGCCTGATTTGTGACCCAGTATGTGATCTATTCTGGAGAGTGTTCCATTGCACTTGAAAAGAATGTGTATTTTGTTGCATTAGGAATGAATGCTCTGTATATATCTGTGATGTCCATTTGGTCAAGTGTGTCATTCAAAGCCCTTATTTCCTTGCTGATCTTATGCTTAGATGAGCTGCCCATTGCTGTGAGTGGGGTAAAGTCCCCTACTATTATTGTATTACTATCAATGTGTTTTCTTTATTAATTTAATACTTATAATTGTTATAATTATATACATATAATTATATATAATTATATAATTAATACTTATAATTGTTATATGTTCTTGTTGGATAAACTCCTTAAGTATATATAGTGTCCCTCTTCATCCCTTAGGACAGTCTTTGCTTTAAAGTCTAATTTGTCTGGGGTGCCAAGGGTGGCTCAGTCATTAAGCATCTGCTTTTGGCTCAGGTCATGATCCCAGGGTCCAGGGATCAAGCCCTGCATGGGATCCCTGCTCAGTGGAAAGCCTGCTTCTCCCTCTCCTACTCCCTCTGCTTGTGTTCCCTCTCTCACTGTCTCTCTTTCTTTCTGTCAAATAAATAAAATCTTAAAAAATAAATAAATAAAATCTAATTTGTCTGATATGTGGATTGCTATCCCAGCTTTCTTTTGACATCCATTGCCATGATAAATGGTTCTCTACCCCCTTACTTTGAATCTGAAGGTATTTTTAGGTCTAAAGTCCATCTCTTATAGGCAGCATATGGATTGGTCTTGCTTTTATCCAGTCTTATACCCTGTGTCTTTTGATTGGAGCATTTAGTCCATTTACATTCAGAGTAACTATTGAAGGATGAATGTAGTGCCATTGTATTGCCTGTAAAGTCCCTGTTCCTGTTGATTGTCTCTGTTTATTTCTGATCTATGTTACTTTTGGGCTCTCTCTTGAGAGAGAGAGATAATTTATTTAATATTAATAATATAAAATAAAATTTATATTTTAAAATATAAATTTTAAAATAAATTTAAAATTTATTTAATATTTCTTACAGGGCTAGTTTGGTGATCACAGATTCTTTTAGTTTCTGTTTGTCCTGGAAGCTCTTTATCTCTCCATACATTTTAAATGATACTTTAGATGGAAAAAGCATCTTTGGCTGCATGTTTTTTTTCATTTAGCACCAAGAATGTGTCATTCTGGCCTTTTATGGCCAGCCAGGTCTCTGTGGATAGGTCTGATGCCAGTCTAATATTTCTATCATTGTAGATTAAGGAGTTCTTGCCTCAAGCTTCTTTTGGGATTTTCTCTTTATCTCTGAGATTTGCATGCTTCACTATTATATGTCAGGGTTTTGATCTATTTTTAATGATTTTTGAGGAGCGTTCTCTCTACCTCTTGGACTTGAATGTCTGTTTCCTTCCTTAATTATGGAAGTCCTCAGCTGTGACTTGCTCATATATGCCTTATGTCCCTGTCTCTCTTCTTTTTCTGGGACCACAATAATTCTAATATTGTTGATGGTATCGCTAATTTCTTGAAGCTTCCCTTCGTGATCCATTCGTTGTTTTTCTCTCTTTTCCTCAGCTTCCTTCTTTTACATCATCTTGTTTTCTCTGTCACTGACTCTCTCTTCTGCCTCATTTACCCTAGCTGTTGGAGCATCCAATTTAGAATGCATGTTAGTTGAAACATTTTTAAATTTCAGCCTGATTAGATTTTATTTCTGCTTTAAGAGATTCTCTGGTGTCTTTTATGCTTTTCTCGAGCCCAGCTAGTAACTTTATAATTGTTATCCTGAATTCTAGGTCTGACATTTTACTTATATCCATATTGATTAGGTCTGTGGCAGAGAGTATTACTTCTGTTTTTTTCTTTTGTTGTGAATTCTTCCTTGTAGTTATTTTGCCTAGAGAAGAATGGATGAACAAGGGAATAAAATAAAAAATATCAAGGATGACTCAAGCAAAATACCAACTAGACAAATCTGAAGAGGTCTGAAACCAAAAATGAAAAGAAAAAGGAAAAAAAAAGGAAAAAAGAAAATATAATTTCCCAAGTGGATAAGACAGGGTGGTCCACTTGGTCATGGGTATATTTTGCTCTGTTAGAAGACCCTAAATCCCAAAATTTCAAAGAAAGCAAAACATATATATACAAAAATGAAATTGAATACAGTGAAAGGAAGCGAAAAATGAAGACTATATCTATAAAATGTAAATGTGAAAATGAAAGTTTTAAAAAAAGGCTAAAAAATAGAGTTGCTAAAATAAGAAAGTAGTTGAAAAGGGGGAAAAAAGATTATAAACTGAAAGATAAAAGAATCATGAGAAAAAACCCTCGAATTCTATATACTATTTTCCCCTCACACTGGAGTTTTGCAATTCTGTGTGTTTGGTACACTTGGTGTTACACTGATGTTATAGCTAGTTTTCTGGGAGAGGGGCCTGCTGCTCTGATTCTCAGATGCCTTTGCCTGGGTAGAGTTGCACTGTCCCTTGCCAGGGGACCAGTCTCAGTGTAAGCTGCTTTGGGTTGCTCTATGTGGGTTTTGTTCCCCGAAGGATTTCTGTGGCCCATTAGAGGACAAAAATTAAATGAAAATAAAAATGGCTGTATCCCTGTTTCTAGCCCTGGAGCTGAAAGATCTTGGGCCCCTAAATTCAGTAAAAATTCAGGGAAAAGCAGTCTTCACTTTTATGTGCACCGAACTCTGCAGACTCCTTCGAAGCACACCCTACTTTTCTTCCCAGGGGAGAGAAGAGGGTTCTCCCAGGCCTGCCACATGTAGGCCTCCCTGCACGGAGACCAGTCTTTGGATTGAATTGCTGTTCACGGTTTATGGCGAACTGAGCTGAGATCCCACTCCTGGGCTTGCTGACCATAGCCAGTTTCCTGCTCCAGTGCTTGGGAGCTCTGCCAGCTCAGGCATCCCCATTCTTTCTGTGACCCCGGGGATCCTGAGACCACAGGATCCCACCTAGAATTTTGTCCCGCTTTGCCATCTGAGCACCTTTCCAGTGGGGTTGTCTCTCACTGGAGCAGATTTTTAAAAGTACTGATTTTGTGCTCTGGGGCTGTAACACTCTCTGGGAGCTGCTTACAGAGGTTCCCTCCCCTGCTGTTCATCTTCCAATGTATTCCATCTGATTCAGTTCTCCACACCTCCTACCGTCCCCAAAGTGGTTGCTTTTCTATTTGTAGAATTCCAGCAATTCTTTTCTTTCATCTCAGGTTGTATTCGTAGGTTTTCAGAATGATTTGATAGTTATCTGACTACATTCAAGGCACCTGATGAAACAAGGCTCCCTACTTTTCTGCCATCTTGCTTCCTTCCACCAAATCTTTCAAAAACTATAAATCAGAAGGCTGATTATCTGCCATGTCCTATTTCAAGTACGATGGCATTTTGAAAAATGGATTAGAAACAAATCTGACCTCAAAGCCTGGTTGACTATAGGTAATACAACAATGACAGAAGAACAGAAGAGAAGCAGCTATAAAACAGGTTTTGTTGGAATCTCAGTAGTTAAAGAGAATGAGGTGACTCTGTGTGTATCTGTGGGGGGTCGGGCAGTATTATTGCCCTAATATGTACATGCTGGAAACTTGGTATTTTTCAATTTTATAGCTCTTATGAAAGATGAAAACCTACACTTGTTTTAGTGCTTTCTCTCCATTTCAGCATATAGAAGTAGTTTCAGGTAAGAGTTCCTTAAAACCCAGGCCTTCATTATTTTTTAGATGGTTAAATACCTGGGATTTTCTACCCTCTGTCTTATCCAGATGCTTCCTAAATTATATAACTAAGAAAGAAAATAGGAAAATAACTTATAAATGCATTAAAATTTACCTATAGAATAATAAATAGCTAGTATCTGTAAAGATCCACAGATTCATTAAATACGTAAATATACAAATTAATGCAACACTTAATAGTTGAAGAAAATGAGAATAGGAAGAGAAATCCATCAGATGTTTTCATTGATAACCAGTATTTTGGTGGTTTGTACTATAGAAGAGCCTCAAGAGTTAGGAACTCAGTAAATCCTTCTCAACCTTGAGAGATAGGTAACTTGTCTCATTTCGCTTTCACTGGCATAAAAATTAAAACCAAGATTGTGTGGCCTTTCTACTTAATGAGTTATTAGCTTAAGTGAAGGGTTCCAGGCTTGCTGACCAGGTAACCACTGTGGTTAAATGAACCATTAGAAGTAGGTATGGCCATAAAGAGACTGGTATAGGGATTTTTCAGCTTTGACTTTTTCAAAAAGGCCAATTACATATTTCTTTTGTTTTGCCTTATAGTTACCAGCTGACAAGTGGGTACAAGCCTGCCCCAATGGACCTGAGCTTTATCAAACTCACCCCATCTCAGGAAGCGATGGTGGACAAGTTGGCAGAAAATGCCCATAATGTGTGGGCCCGGGATCGAATCCGGCAGGGCTGGACTTATGGCATCCAACAGGTATGAGGGGGCTTTAGAGCATGGAGGCTGAGGTTTGTTAAGTGCCAATCAGCATTGTTCGTAACAGGGGAGATTAAATAATTATTGTTTTGAAATTCACATACATGTTTTAATATACGTATGCAGTGACACACCTGTCCAGTGCTGGACTCTGGAAGTCAGATGACCATAACCCTGAGTAAAAACAGGGAGTTTGAACCACCACAGTGATTTATAATGTGGTTTCATGGCATTTCTCTCTCTCTCTCTCTGAGATTGTCTTTAAGGAGAAACTTCTGAAATATGAGAAGATTGATATACAATAATAATAAAAGAGGTCCACAGTTCCTCGTTTGAAACCCCTGGGGCCAGATGAATGTCAGAATCCAGATATCTTTCGGTTTCTGGAATGGCGATACGGTGATCGATTACATGCTTCTTAGCACCCTCCGCAGGGCAACAGAATGTAAATTACTATTTGTTCAGCACCGTGTAGGCCTGATCATACCAAGAGGGGATAAATAAAGCCTATAAACAGGCTTGCTTCAATTCAGATCACGTTCTACCACCAACTGAGTTTGTGTTAAAGTTAGTCAAGGATGGGTTTTCTGAGGTTTCTGGATGTCAGAGTCGTGGATCTCTCTCTATTAATGGTGGCGCTGGTGGGAGTGACTAACAGTCCGTGAGTACACCAGGAGGTGTCATCGCCGAGGGGCCGAAGAACGCATTTGAGCCTCTCACCTCTGAGTCCTCGTGTGACCCTGGCAGGCTTCTTAAATTCTCTGAGCCACTGTTTCCCTCGGCAGTAAGGAACTTAACGTCATTCTATAACTTACTTGTGAGAGAGGCTCACAGCAGTGCCTGGGCAGACCAAATACGTAGGGCGGTTTGCTCTTAAATTAGGTGGCTGTCCCCGACAGGAGCTTTACACATATTCTCTTAAACTCTGACAACAGTTCCATGAGGGAGGAATCCTTTTATTCCCAGCTGACATATGGTGCACGGGGATCCTCCTTGGGCGCGGTTTGCCCAGCGCTCTGCGGCTAGCAGGTGGCAGACCCTGCTTGGGATCAAGCCTTCGGACTCCAGAGCCAAGATGCTTCACTGCCTTGTTGCAGTGCCTCTTGGCAGCTCAGTTTAGGCTTCCTGTACTTAGAATTTTTCAGGAATAAAATGGATTCTTACTTACAGGCTTAGACTATGGTCCAGGAAACAGCCTAAATATTGGTTTAAAGAAATGAGTTTTGAAAACCCGTGTAAGCCAGTGACTTCTTGCTATTGGGAAGGCCAAATAAAAATGGAAGAGCCTTGATATACCTCATAAAATATATTTTTATATTGAATTAAGCTGGTTGTAGCTGATGAGAATGTCAACACTACATCTGCTCCAGCATTGTTTCTATGTGTAGGGGTGTGTGTGTGTGTGTGTGTGAGAGAGAGAGAGAGAGAGAGAGAGAGATAGAGAGAGAACCTGAACCTTATATTCCCAGATGGATGAGGGGTTCACACTGGCTCTGCAAAAGGAGGGCTTAACTTATCTTGAAGACCACGGAGCTCTGTCAGACAAATGAGCAGTTCCCTAAGGTCCCTGTCTTCAGGGTAGGGGCGCTCCTTCCTGTGCATGTGTTTCCTCATAAAAGCACAAGGCTCTGTTTGAACCTGCTGGAGCTCTCATTTAAATCATTTCCATTCCTTCCCCCAGGTCGCACCCCATCCCTCCACCGCATTCCCCACTGACATAGCCCATGTTTGCCAGGTTATTTGAATAAGTGTCTTGAATTTTCCATCACCTTCTTGTTAACATAACCTACTGAAAGTCCTTGAGAGTGGTTTCCTCAAATTACCCTCTTCTCTGTCTCTCGAGCACAGCTGCTTTCAAACATGAGTGTGCGTCGGATCCCCTGGGGAGCTCCTTTTAACTGAGTCCCAGGACACCATCTCAAGAGAGGAGGATGATTCATTTAATGCTTCAGACCTTCTATAGAGGAAAAGTTTGGGGCTAAAACCACGTTGAAAGAGAGGAGAGCAGGGTGATGTTTATAGTGTTAGTTTATTTGGTGTGGCTTTGGAGTGGTGCTCCCCACCAAATGACCTAGGCGACCTTAACCCCCAATGTGTCCATCCGTGTTCATGTATTCAGGAGCAAGTGTTCAGTACAAATTTGCTAGAGAGAGGGGAGAAGACAGTAAGAAAAGCTTTCCTTGCTCTTACCCAACCGAGACAAACCCCATCCACCACGTGGCATATTTGTTTTGAGACATTTGGGAAGGATCTACAGCCTCGTCATTCTTAGTCAAGCTCAGGTTCACCTGAGAATTGAGAATGCTTCTTGAGATCTGGAAAGTCCGACAAAATCTGCAGCAGAGTCTCGGGCAGTGGAGGAAAGGAAGCGCTTTCTTTTGCCAGGATAGTAGGATAGCTAGCTTTCTGGCTTTGCCAACATCAGTGCCATCGCATTTTAAACCTGGAGCCTCTTTTGTCATAAACAGTTCATGAGTTTTGTAGGTATTTCAGTATTTCTGCTATTAACAGGTTTCACAGGTTGATAGAGTCACCTTAATGCATTACTCTTCAGGCCATTTGAGTTCATAGAATGGCTGTCTATAACATGCTGAGTTTTTCCGAGAAAGAGACAGCAGCCATATGTTGTTTGTGGACTAAAATCACTGAAAAGTGACCAGTGATCATTTGGCTGTTCTTGTAACAAAGACTTGTCTGTCAGCTTTGCAAGGAAATTCCATGTTTTCTAAATTCACAGGTTGCCCTGTGACCCCTGCAGATGGAAGGTGGTTGAAGAGATCCTTCCAGCTGGCTTGGTCGTTGTTGTTGTTTACTTCTTCTTCTCCTGGGGAGGGCCTGCAGTCACTCATCTGATCCATCTTTTCTATTGCTAGGGGTTCAGTAACTTCCATTACCTGAAAAGACTAAGGTGGTGGGGGAGGGGCAGCTTTTACCTCAGGGGCCTCACATTCTATTATATTTGGAAGCTGTCACCCTTCCAGAAGGATTGCTTTAGTCCTACTTTGACGATGGACACCTTTTCTCTTCCTGTAGGATGTAAAGAACAGAAGAAACCCTCGTCTGGTTCCCTATGCCCTTCTAGATGACCGCACCAAGAAATCCAATAAGGACAGCCTCCGTGAGGCCGTGCGCACGCTGCTGGGGTATGGCTACAACCTGGAAGCGCCAGATCAAGATCATGGTATTTTTTTTTTTTATAAGATTTTTATTTATTTGACAGACAAGCAGGCAGAGAGGCAGGCAGAGAAAGAGAGAGGAGGAAGCAGGCTCCCTGCTGAGCCGAGAGCCTGATGCGGGGCTCGATCCCAGGACCCTGAGATCATGACCTGAGCCGAAGGCAGAGGCTCAACCCACTGAGCCACCCAGGCGCCCCCATGCTATTTTTTTTAAAAGATTTTATTTATTTATTTGAGAGACAGAGAGACAGAGCATGAGGGGGGAGGGGCAGAGGGAGAAGGAGAAGCAGGCCCCTTACTGAGCAGGGAGCCCAATGCAGGACTCGATCTCAGGACCCTGAGGTCCTGACCTAAGCCAAAGTCAGGCACTTAATCCACTCAGCCACCCAGGCATCCCCAAGATCATGGTATTCTGGTTTTCCTTTCTTCCTCTCAGGTATCGAAGTTGTGTGGTAGTTCTTCAGAGCCAAATAATTAGCTAAAAGGGCAGCATACAATGGGTCCTTTGGGATGTCATCTAGTTTGTAATTTAGGACAGTGTTTTAGGGCATTTTTTTTTTTCCTGAAGGACGCTTGAGGGATTAGACTCATCTCTCATTTGAGTGTCTCAGGACCACAGTGATTCTGCTGGGGGGAGAAACGAGAGAAACCTTCCCAAAGAGTTTGATATGAACAGTGTACTCTCTTAACTGTGGTACAGCTCCCACCCAACCCCACCCGTTCTCCTTCAAAAGAGTTGATTTAGTTGTTTAACTCGTGTCTTCTGAACTTTCATTATTTATACTCATACCTAGAGGTAATATTAACTAATTAGTGCAACATTTTGCTTTAAGATAAGCGCATTAGAATAGGCATTCAATAAATTTGTGTTGAAAAAACTGGGTTTTCAGAGTTCTTATAAAGAACACATTCCCCCTTAAATAATACCTGTTAAGAATATGGTTTAAAATATCAGTACCAATTCCTTTTTCCTTCGCCTGAAGTTTGACTTGGTATGACTCTCCATATTTTAAAATCGGCAGAGTGAAATAAACAATGTGTGTTTCCTGATAGTGCCTGTATTTTTTTGATAGAAATTTTTAAAAAATGTATCCAAACTATTCTCTAATGACTAACATCTTCAGTGTTGTATCTGTGCATAGAAATCCAGACTGTAAGTAGTAATAATAGCTAATGTTTATATAGTGCTTGTCATGTGCAGCAGGTGTTTCCGAGACCTTTATAATTAAGTGATCCTCACAGGAGTAACCCTATGGGGTGATCCATGCATTAAGCTCAATTTACAGATTAGGAACTTGAGATGCAGAGACTTCTCTGCCTTTCTGTATGCTACGTTGCAGGTGGAGAATCCCATCCCCAGGCATTCTGACTCCAGACTTCAGTCTGTGGAGTTGATTCAGTAGGTCGTTAAATCTCAAGAGCTCTAGTAGATACTGAATCCTAACATTTGCTGCCAATAAAATTAGGTATTCCCTTGGTAACAGTGGTGTTCATAATTATACCTCCTTATTTTCTCTTGAGGTCAGTTTTATAGCAACAAATATTTGGTAGACCCTTATTAACTGGGTGCTATCAGGTGTGGAAGGTATGAGAGGGATCCGTGTCTTAAAGAGTCTATAGTCCATATGACCACTGGAATAGAAATAGACAATACAAAGCTTCTTATCTAAGATGTAACAGAATAAACCATAAGTTTTTTTTTTTAATCCATTCTTCTGTTGATGAAGGTTTGAATTGTGTTCAGTTTTTGGCAATTACGAATTAAACTGCTATGAAGACTTGTAGACAAGTCTTTGTGAAGACTCAGACTTTTCATTTCTCTTCAGGTAAATATCTAGGGAGTAAAATTACTGGACCATGGGACAGATATATTCTTTATAGGAAGATTCCAGATGGTTCTGCAAAGTTACTCCCATGACCAGTGTATGAGGGTGCCAGTTGTTCCCACATCCTGGCCAAGGATTGGTAGCTAATCTTTCTGATTTTAACTGTTCTGGTAGATGCAAAATGGAATCTTGCAGTTTCAATTCTCATTCTTCTCATGAGTAATAATGTTGAATTTTTTTTCTTGTACTTACTGGCCATTGGTATAAGTCTTTTATTTCCCCCCTGAATTTATATTCAATTAAAAATTTGGGTGTTTTTTTTTTATCTTTTTATTGAATTATAAGTATATGTAATTGTAAGCATATATATAAATTTTCTGGGTATAAGGGCTATGTCAGATATTGGAAATAACTCGTTGTTTCTGGGTTGTGCTTTCATTTTCTCAGTGAGATCTTTCAGAAAGCCCACCATTCTTAATTTTGATGAAGTCCTTTATGATTTTTTCCCTTTAAGGTTGTATATTTTATGTCCTGAAAAATCTTTGCCTGTGCAAAAACAAAGATTCTCTCTTGTGCTTTCTTTCAGAAGTTTTATTATTTTACTTTTTTGTTTAGGTCTGTAGTCTAATTTGAGTTGAGTTTTGTTTGTGATGAGACACTAAGGTCAAGGTTCACTTTCGTCCTGGTCGATATCCAACTGTCTCAGCACCATTTATTGGAACAGATTATCCTTTCCTCATTAAATTGCCTTGGTACCTTTGTCATCTATCTATTGACAGTTGGGTCCTATCGATCTGTATGTCTGTCCTTAACTCAATACCACACTACTGTCTTTATTATTATAACTTTTTAACAAATCTTAAAATCAGGTAGGGTAGTCCTCTAACTTCTTTAAGAGTTTTGTCAGCTTCTTTTTTTCTTTGCATTTTCTTACATTTTAGATCCCCACTTGTAAATTTGGTTTGGATGGGCTTACAGCTGGCTTTGTAGGTCACTCTAGGGGAGAATTGACATCTTAACAATATTTAGTCTACCAGTTCACAAACGTGGCATATCTTTCCTTTTTTTTTTTTTTCTTTTTGTCTTTAGTTTGTCTCCAACTTTCAGAGTAGAGATCTTGCCCATTATTTTATAGAGGCATCTGATATTTTAGAAATATCATAAATTAAATTAGTTTTCACTTCCTTTCATCTTCTAGTTGTTCACTGAATATGAGAAACATTATTAGTATATACATATTATTATAATTATATCATTTGGTCTGGCAGAATTCATCTTACTTTTTTTTCTTTCTTTTACTCTTTTTCTGTGTACAAAGTGTTTACAGTTTTCTACCCACATAACCATAATGTTTTCCCCTCCCCCCCCCCGTATTTTACTTTTTCCTTTATAATTATCATGCATTTTTTGTCTTTTGACTTAGTGAACTGGTTAAGACTTAGAGTGTTTATTAGTAGTGGTGAGAGAGGTTATCCTGCCTTCACTTCATAGTGAAACATCAAGACTTTTTCCCTTAAGACTGGGAACAAGGAGAATATCACACATATTGGAGTAATGCCAGTGGTGATCAAGGATTAAGAAAAAGGAAAAACAAACAAAAACAAAAACAAAACAAAAAGAGCAATAAAGGAGACTTATAGAGACCAACAGAATAATATGAATGAACTGAGTAGCAGAGTCTCTGTTGGAGCTCCCAACACATGTTCATACACATACACACCCTCTCCCACACAGACTTATATGGACACACACACACATACACGAACACCCCAAAAAGTAAAATGAAAAGTCAGATGAGAAAACATTCTGGCATCGGAGCTGGTTAAAATCACGATGCGATATTATGAAGGTGTTAAGTACAATGAAATGCTGATAGGAAGCGCTCTCAGGTGTTTCATATTAAGGTTAAAGAGCAAAGTCGTGAAGTCTGCAAAGAGCGTGGTACTATTCTTGTTATAACAAAGAATATATGTAAACACTTGCACACGCACAGACGGACTGCGAATAGACACAGAAAACAATGGTAACAGTGATTGCTTCCAGGAAGCATAGCTAGATAGCCAGCAGACAGCTGTGGGAGGGAAGATTTACATTTTGCCACATATCATTTCTTTTAAATTTTATACTCTATTTGCATTATCCATTCAAACAAAAGAAATGAACTTTTTAAAAAAATTATGGTTGATATCCAAGAAAGGAAGTGCATTTTACCCTGTACAAGGACATGTGCAGTATATGCCAGAAATAAATAGTGATGATTATATTTTATTTATTTTTATTTTATTATTATTTTTTTTTAATTTTTATTTATTTGGCAGACAGACCACAAGTAGGCAGAGAGGCAGGCAGAAAGAGAGAGGAGGAGGAGGCAGGCTCCCTGCTGAGCAGAGAGCCCGATATGAGGCTCGATCCCAGGACCCTGGGATCATGACCTGAGCCGAAGGCAGAGGCTTTAACCACTGAGCCACCCAGGCACCCCAGTGATGATTATATTTTAAAGACATTATCAGTCAAAGGCATAGGTTGTGTCAGTTACATCTGATGTCTTCACTTTTTAGGGATGACCGTATTCCCTGGATACCGCATAAGATGTTGCCTTTATGATGTATAATTTTACAATATTTACAACCGTAATTTTGTCTTCTTCATACCCTTGTGAGGCAATGTATTGCTACCTTGCAGTTACCTACTTTTTTTTTCTCAAGGAAAAATTTATTTTTTTAAAGTTTAATTACTTATAATCTCTATAAGCAGATGAGGGATGAACTCATGACCCAACATCAAAAGCAACATGCTCTTCTTTTTATTTTTTAATTATAATTTTTATTTTTAACTTTCTTTTCAGCATAACAGTATTCATTGTTTTTGCACCATACCCAGTGCTCCATGCAATACGTGCCTTCCATAATGCCCACCACCTGGTTCCCCCAACCTCCCACCCCCCGCCCCTTCAAAACCCTCAGGTTGTTTTTCAGAGTCCATGGTCTCTCATGGTTTACCTCCCCTTCCAATTTCCCTCAACTCCCTTCTCCTCTCCATCTCCCCATGTCCTCCATGTTATTTATTATGTTCCACAAATAAGTGAAACCATATGATAATTGACTGTCTCTGCTTGATTTATTTCACTCAGCATCATCTCTTCCAGTCCCGTCTATGTTGCTACAAAAATTGGGTATTCGTCCTTTCTGATGGAGGCATAATACTCCATAGTGTATATGGACCACATCTTCCTTATCCATTCATCCGTTGAAGGGCATCTTGGTTCTTTCCACAGTTTGGCGACCGTGGCCATTGCTGCTATAAACATTGGGGTACAGATGGCCCTTCTTTTCACTCCATCTGTATCTTTGGGGTAAATACCCAGTAGTGCAATTGCAGGGTCATAGGGAAGCTCTATTTTTAATTTCTTGAGGAATCTCCACACTGTTCTCCAAAGTGGCTGCACCAACTTGCATTCCCACCAACAGTGGAAGAGGGTTCCCCTTTCTCCACATCCTACTTTCTTGTTACTTATGTGAATTTCAAGAAGGGAAGGAGTTCATATTTATAAAATCCTTGTTTGGGTTTCACGTTACTTCCATATTTCAGGTCATCCTCCTTTCCATTTGCCTTTAATACATAGTTATGCCTAGTTCTGGAGATTAAAAATGAGTAAAACTGTTTTTGCCCACAGATAGCTTTCAGGGGAGGCAAGGAAGAGAGACTCTAAATTGTCAACACCACTCTATGGTGTAAGCATTAATCGTCAAGTGTCACAGCACAGAGGGCTTAACTCAGCTTGCTGATGTCGGAGTGGTCTTCGTAGAAGTATGTTGGTTGTCTGTTGCTGTGTAACAAATTCCCCCCCTAAAACTTAATGACTTAATGAACATTGTTATCTCAAAGTTGCCATGGTTTGGAATTTGAGAGTGAATTAGGTAGTTCTGGCTCGTGGTCTCTCTTGAGGTTGCTGTCAAGTTGCTCAGGGAATCAATTATCTAAAGACGTCAGTGGGGCTAGAGGATTTGCTTCTAGGACAGCTCATTTGCATAATTGTTGGCCAAAGTATTCCGTTTCTGTCTGGCTCTTAGTAAGAGGCCCAAGCGCCTTGCCAGTAGACCACCTCAGAGAAATGCTTGAGTGCCTCCACACAGCTGACTTCCCCCAGTGTGAATAAGAGATAGTGTGAGGGGGAGGCATCAGTGCCCATTACAATTACTTCTGCCATATTCTGTTTGTTACATGTGAATCAGTAAAGCAGCCCACACTCAAGCCCACACATTTTGAAAGGCAATGTGACAAAATATTTGAAGACGTGTTTTAAAACCACCTACTTTACCTACTTAAAAGTAGGTAAAGCTAGGGGAAAATATAGAAGGATGAATAGAAATCAACCAGGTTCCATGTATTCCAAGAGAATGACATGTCAAAACGCTTGGAGCCACAAGGGGGCATTGCATGTGGGATTTCAGCTTGGTGTGGCTAAATGTAGAGTTTGAGAAGTGGCAGAAAGTGAAGTAGAGGAGGCAGAGATTGAAAAAAAGTATTAAGGTTTTTTTCTATTAAAAAAATTAATCTAGTGACTCTTGGGAGAATGGGTTGAAGGTGAACGTAAGTGGAAGTGAGGACAACAGTTTGGCAGCGATAAAAGAAGTGTAGATGAGGAGTGTTGAAGTTCTGAGCTTAGGCAATGTTGTGCACGGAGAGAACAGGCCAGAACCATTTGACCTGTAGAGGTAGAATTTGCAGAAGGACAGAGGGGTGTCAGGGATGGTATCTGGGCTGGTAGATGTCAAGTGCTTCCACATTCACAGGGAACACAGGAGTCAGAGCAGGTAGAGATGGATGTTGGGGAGATGCCAAGTTTGACTTTACACACGTTGAATTGGGGCACCTGAGTGACTCTGTCGTTTAGACATCCGAGTCTTGATTTCGGTTCAGATCATGATCTCAGAGTTGTGCTGTACATGGAGCCTGCTTGAGATTCTCCCTCTCCCTCTATCCTCCCCCCCCTTCTCTCTCTCTCTCTCTCTCTCTGTCTCTCTTCCTCTCTTAAAAAAATAAAAGTAAAATAAACATGTTGAGTTTGAAATGCATGCGAGACACTAGACAGAGCTACCTACTACCCATAGGTAAGTATAAAGCTGAGACTGTCTGCTAGAGAGGAAGAAAGGGTTAAAGAGTTTGTTTATTTATTTTTTAAATGGGAGATATTTGGACATTTTTATATGCTAAGGGAAAGAACCAGCAGAAAGTAGGAGGTTGAAGATAAAGAAAAGGAGCTGGACAAAATGGAGCATCTGGGAGGGTGGGGGGTGAATTCAGAGCATGGAGGAAGGGACTGGCCTAATATAATAGGGAGAACACTTGCTCCCCTAAGTTTGGTAAAAGAGGTAAGGATTGAAGGGAATGTAGAAACCCGTGTTCATGGAAAGTCAGGATGAAGCCCAGGGAATTCTTGCTACACGGGTCCTATTTTCTGTTGAAAGATAAAATGAGCTTATTTGCTAAGGGGGCAGCAGCGGGAGAGGGCTGGACTGTGTTGGAAGCCTTGAAGAGAACAACGAAGATTTGCCGAATGTAGAATTCTAGGTTGGCTTTTCTTCTTTTCCCTTCACTATACATGTCCTCCCTCTGCCTTCTGGCCCCCCGTGTTTTCTGATGAAACACTGGCTGTTACTCTTATAGAAGATCCTTGTATGGGATGTGTAGCTTCTGCCTTGGTCCTTTCAAGACTGTCTTTCAGTAATTTGATTACAATGTGTCTAGAGTTTGCCCTATTTGGATTTTGTTGAGCTTCGTGGAACTGTAAATGTATGTTAGTCATCAAATTTGTTTCTCTAAATATTCTTTCTGCCCTTTTCTTCTCCTGCTGAGATGTCCATTATATGTGTGTTGGCACACTTGATTGTGTCCCATGGGCTTCTGAGGCTGTTAATTTTTTCATTCCTTTTTTTCCCAGTTTTTCATACTTGGTAATCTCAGTGGATCTATTCAGTTTCATTGATTCTGTCTTTTGCTAGCTTAAACCTACAGGTGAGCCCCTCTAGTAGACTCTTAGTTTCAGTTATTGTACCTTTCCAGAACTCCTATTTAGTTCTTTTCTATAATCTCAGTTTCTTTATTGATATTCTCTATTTGGGTGAGACATCATTCTCCTACTTTCCTTTTGTTCTTTAGACATGATTTGTTTAATTCTTTGAACACATGTAAAGTAGCTAATGAAAAACCTTTGTTTAGTATCAGGGACAATTTCTGATTTCGTTTTTTCCCCTGTGGGATTCATACTTTGTCTCTTTGCAAGAGTTTCTTAACTAGTTTTGCACACCTTTTTCTTTTTTATGTGTGGCCCTGGGAGTCTGTGTTTCTTTAGCCTCATAGTCAACTAGGGATTGGGCAGAGACTTCCTTAAATGTCTGGCACTTGAAGTCTCCCAGTCTTTGTTAAGGGAGGGGCTTTGTGTGCCTGTTGGGACAGGCCTCCAACATATCACCAGGCACCTTCACTTACTGCAGATCCTTAAGGTATCTCAGTGGTGAGAACTTATGGACTTCTCAGGTCTTTCCTAAACACGCACGCGCGCACACACACACACACACACACACACTCTCTCTCCTGGACATGAATGTGGCATTCTGGATTCCAGGATTACACTGGAACTTTTCACAACCCACATGGACATGTCATTCATCAGTTATTCTTTTTCAGTTTTTGGTCATCTTAATGTTTGCCTCACTGCTTAAGTAGCTGCAGTGTTAAAAAATTGCCTCTGATGATTGTTAGCAAATGCCCTTGGGGAAATGATTGTTTGCTCTGGACAAACAAAGGTCAAATAAAGAGAAGCCTTGCAAATGGGATTTCCCAAGAACTACCATTAAAGGAAGATAATGATAGTTATCTGTGAATGAGCTTTGGAGGAATTCTTCTTCTCATCTCAGCAGCTAGGTTGCTGATTTTCACTGTAATGGAGAAGCTGTTGGTTTTCAATGTGCCATGTAGCTAGAGAGAAGAGGATAGCACCAAAGCAAGTTAAAACCCCAGTAAGCCTGCTGTCCTTACAAATGTTCATCCACTTTAATCAAAAAATGTCCCAGCTTGTTGCCAGACTTTGGCTAATTTCCAGAACTCTGAAAGTTGATTTTGATGGTTTTTTTTTTCCAGTGTTCTTGTTGGTTTTATAGAGAAAGCTTTTTGGAGGTCTTTACCCTGCTGATGACACTCAACAATAAAAACTAGAAATAGCTGTTTTGTGTGCTGTAACAGAGAGCTAGTTGCGAACAGATAAAAAGATTGCAGAGAAACGTTAATGGTCTCATTTCTGTTGGAGACCGTGAGCTTGTCTAGTAGTGGTGCCAATCTGTCGTGTGCCTACGCTTTCCAGCAAGCTCAGTAGAGCAAGTATAGATGTTGAGGAGAATGAAGAACCTGAAATCAGACAAAGGTTGGGGTTGACAGCAAATAAGGAGAAGAGAAATAGGGCAGAAGACATCAAAAGCTATCTAGATAAGGAAGGGAAACCTAGGAAGAAGTTAATGTGTTCCAGGAGTGAATATGTTTGTGCAGGAAATGAGGAAACTAGGAGGGAAAAGTAGTGATCAGAGGATGGCATGGTTTCTGAAAGTTAGGAATTTAGAGAAAACCATTGGTTGTTGATTGGCAAGGTTGTCTCCCAGAGTTTTATGAGCAACAGGCTAGTGTAGTGTACTCCACAGTGAAGACTGAGGTCCTGTTTCTTGTCCCCCAGGTGTTCCCATATATAGTAGAATGCCTTCCTCGTAGTAGCAATTATTTTCTAATTGAAGGAATCAATAAGGGGATAAAATGACATTTGATTTAGGTATTGAAGGAATCAAAATGTCAACAAGTAGATAATAGATGAGGCAGAGCATTTCCACCAGAGGGAAAATATATATGATGTAATTAAGTGTAGAAGGCATTGAGGGATGATTGGTAGTCTAGTTGGGATAAATTATGAGGTACAAGTTGGGAGAAAACACTGCTGGTTGAAGGTGACGGATTAGGACAAAATATGGAATATCTTGAAAGCCCAGCTAAGAAATGTGGATAAATTTGTGCAAGGAATTCTAGCCCCAGGAAGTTTTAAAGCAAAAGCTTGTTGTGTGATCACAGTTTCCAATAGCGATATAACTATGGCAACAGTGGGAAGGAACAGATTGGAGGGGGAGAATGCTTGGAGGTAGAGAGACCAGTTGGGAGGTTTAGAAAATTTGTGATTTTTCAGAACAAGGATGGTGAATGTGGAAATTAAAAGATAGATGTGAGAGATTATGGAATAAAGCAAAATATTTCTGGTGATCCCTGAGATAAGATTAAAAACATAACCGGCTGTGCTGTCCTTGCTGACATTAAAAAAGATGTTAAGGGCTTACAATTTTGATAACATTACATCGAGCTCTGTGTACTTAAATCAGGGTAATAATTTATTTTCTAGTTATCACCTGAATGCTTACATATTATACCTTGAATATGAACTCAATATGTGAAATGTACTATCTTTGAGTAGTGTTCTAAATAACATTTTCAAACATTTGAAAAACTAAGTTATTCTTACTCTACAGCTTTATCAAGGTTTGACTTGTTTGATTAGAAATAATACCAGGAAGTTGAAAAGATGACTGGTTAGTATCAATAATTTTAAAAATTATTATGTAAGCACACCTGAAGGATTTTAGATATTTTAAAAAATTTTTAGATATGTATAAACTTTTTTATTTTATTATTTTATTTTATGAAATTTTATAAATTTTAAACATATCTAAAATTTTTGAAAAAGATTAGCCTGCTTTCCTTCATAGCTTAGTATAAGTAACTTTCATATTTTGATCTTGACCGCCCCCTAGTGGTAAGTATCTTTTAAAAGTAGGGTTTGGAGTACAGCATGTATGGACACTTAAGTCCCATTTGGTCCGTCATTGGTGTGTGCCCTCTTAGTGCCAGGATCCCTGGGGTCCTGGGAACACAGGATTTTATCAGGCTTTACTGTTTATCTAAGATGGTTTGTTAAAGGCACACTTCCTGAATTTCTTCTTTGAGTATCAGTATTCCTGATAAAATTCACCAGGAATACATCTGCTAATGGTTCATTCTTTTAAAATGTCAATTATTATTATGTTCTTTATAACAATATAAGAAAATAATCTAAATATACTTACGTGAGTTATAATCACCTACCAAACTTATATGAATATGTTTAAAATTAAGGAAAGCATAAGCATGTTTGGGGGAGAGCTCAATGCCTTTGAGACTAACACTGCCCATTAGGTATATGCCTGGGCTCCTACATCCAGGCTCAGGAAAGCCTTTGTTCCTAGTTTCAGTCTCACAGTACTTAAAGAGCCCTACTTTGTGTCCAGCAGATTGATGTTACAGGGTATGCAAAAGAAATTGTTACAGATTACCTGGGATCTTTGTGTGTATATGTGACTTCTGTAGATTCAGATTTCCATTTAATAATGGAATACTAAATAATTAGTATTTTATCAGAAAATGGAATGCTAAACTGTTGCTTCTTGCAACCATGATTGTAAGCTTCTCTAAAGTAATGTAAAAAATAAAGACTTGGGAACCATGAATCCTACAGACATTTGGAGGAAGTCCATGGAGGTTACAAGTCCCTTGCATAATGGTGTCTATGAATAATATGTGTATTTCCAGTTCAGGTCGAGTCTTATCAATGAGAGTAAGAATAATGCGGCAGCTAAGGTCAGGAAAAAAAATACAAAGTCTAAGAAATTCCACATTGTTACCTGGGATTGATGCACATTTTTCCATATGCTGCCCCTTATTTTCATTATCTGTATGTAGAGATAATTCATGGTAAATCTTATGACCAAGAGAAATTTGTAGTGGCTTTGAAGGAAGTCATCTGTTACATTTTTATACCAAATTTGCCTTCCAACATATTTGATTTAAGCTCATATTAAAATTTGTTTGCTGTCCTTGAAAACACTATGCATGTGAGTGGAGTCCTTTGGCCTGGGAACAGAAAGAGGGAAAAAAGAACCTATGAGTTTTTTAGTATTTTAGTTTTCTAAAGAACAAAGTATTTTATCCTTAGAAAATTGGGAGTTTGATTTATTAGTGCATTCTAGAATATAATTTATAATTTTCATCTGTAAATGTTGACATAATTAAAATTATGGATAACTACACGAGAGCTTTTATCTTTCATTAAAAGTAACTTCCAAAAGTCCATGTGGATCATGGTTTAATATTCAATTCAGGGAAGGTTGCAACCATGACTTAAGGAAATAATGGATCAGCATGCCGTTACTTCAGGAAATATTACAATGGAAAATTTGACTTCAATTTTTTTACTACTGTAATATTTAGAATTGCCTTTTTTTTTATAAGTAGGCTTCACACCCAATGTGGGGCTCGAACTCATAACTTTGAGATCAAGCATCGTGTGCTCTACTGACAGCCAGCCAGGTGCCGCTAGACTATTTTCTTTTCTTTTTATTTTAGAACTTTTTAAAAAGATTTATTTATTTATTTATTTATTTATTTATTTATTTGACACAGAGGCAGAGAGGCAGGCAGAGAGAGAGGGGGAAGCAGGCTCCCCACTGAGCAAAGAGCCCAATGCCAGGCATGATCCCAGGACCTTGAGATTATGACCTGAGCCGAAGGCAGAGGATTAACCCACTGAGCCACCCAGGAGCCCCTAGACTATTTTCTTAATACCCATAACTGCCTCTAAGTATCATAAAATCTGATAATATTTTTTTCCTCAAAAAGCAGTTTGCTCTCCTATCTCTCAAAAATCATTGTTACTAAGTAACAGACATGAGAGTTTTTCTGTCCTTCACCATAGAGATGTTTCTCATTCAGGCTCCTGTCCACCCCCAACTGCAATGTATTAGAAGCAAACTATTTTCTCTTCAGAGGATTTCGTACATGCAGCGTGCTCCATATACTATTACGAATGTCTGTTTTTAAACTATTAACGCATTTATTTTTCAGCAAGATGTTTGAGTGTACAGCATGATGTGTGCGTGCGTGTGTGTGTGTGTGTGCGCACGCGCATGCAAGGTGGCATTGGGATTTGAGGCTGTCGCTGCTGGAGACACAGTTGCTTGGAGCAGACTTGGTTGGGGTGTGCATGGGTGTGCAACTGGGAGAGGAAGGTGGGACAACAAAGTGTTGCTTATTCAGAACCTTAACCCAGCTTGTGAAAGATTTATCAAAAGTTACAGTTCACCTGTATGTCCTGCAATCAACAGAAACATCTTAGTCCTTTGTTTCTTCTCTCTCTCTCTCTCTCTCTTTTTTTTTTTTTTTTTTTTTTGTCCTTTGTTTCTTAATGCCAGCCTGATCTTCAGTAGATGATCTGGCTCTGTGTTTATTGGTGCCCTTGAAAGCTTATTGGAATTATTTTTATAGTTCTTGTTTGTTCATATCAAATCAGTGGTTAAGCAGATATTAAACTTCTATTATTTATAAGATCGTTCCCAGCTCTTAAAAGGAGAGCGCATGAGAACTAATATTTAACCAGGACCTGTTGACTCTGTGCCTGCTATTGGAGGCAGAGTGGAAAGGACACAGGCTGTTGCATTAGGGAGCTTTAGAATTCTTCCATTTGTTCCTCCTGTGACTTTGGTCAATATCACTTAAATGTTCTCTTCTGTCTAACCCAGATCTGAGCTGAGCTGACGGTATATCCTTTGACCTATCAGCTCAGTGGGCCCTTGTCCTCATGCCCTGTGGTTTCCTAGGGGCTTATGTTCTCATGGCTGTCCTGGCACCAGGCCCCTTGGTCCGAGGTTTTGTGTTTCTGGCATTTCCAACCCAGGTGCATCTTATTTTTATGAATATGTATATTCTCCCCCCCCCCACCCCGCTCCCAACTTAGCACCACACTAGTCCTTGATGTTGACTTGACCCTTTTCTTTTTCCCTCAAAACTTAAACACAACATTTGTGTGTGTAGCACATTATGGTGAAGATGTGAGACATTACCAGAGCTTTGCCCTTAGTCATCCTGTCTGGAGAATTAGTCAGTGGTTACCCTTCTCTGCTATTTATCTCTTTACCTTGTTGCTTTCTCTCTCCTCCTCACCTTCGAGCTGCTTCTTCCTTCTCCCTCACCCCCGAATGTCTCTTCATTTCTTGGGCAGAACAGTTCAGACCTCTTTCATGGGCTTCCCATCCCTGCCCTCGAGTTCATCTCACATCCCCCTGCCAAACCACCAAGAGGCTGGGAGGTTTCTCCTGCAGTTAGTTCCCTCTCCTCCCTTGCACTGTTCCTGAGGTTCGGCAACCCTTCTCTCCCCTGGAAGCCCTGTGCTTTCCCTTTCTCCAAGCTGGTTCCATGATTTGGTGTCTGATCAGGTATATGAAAACACATCACAAAATGTGAGCCAGGGTAAGAAAGACCGGTTGCCATCGTCCCTGGAGGTTCAATTAAAGACGCTCTGTGATGTCCTCCCTCCTCCTTCAGTTTCTGGTCCAGTGACCCCCCAGGATCTCTTTCCCTTCACAGCTGCCAGAGCGGAGGTGTGTAGCGGCACCGGGGAGCGGTTCCGAATCTTCCGCGCCGAGAAGACCTACGCTGTCAAGGCAGGAAGGTGGTATTTTGAGTTCGAGGCAGTCACTGCCGGCGACATGAGGGTTGGCTGGAGCAGGCCAGGTTGTCAACCTGACCAAGAGCTTGGCTCCGACGAACGTGCCTTTGCTTTTGATGGCTTCAAGGTGAGCAGACTGTGCTGAGCCCTAGACGCCGAAGTTCGTAGGTTCCTGATTCTGTAGGCTGCGGTCTCCTGGGGCGGGTCCACCTGTGGGTGCCTTCCTTACCGTTGCTCCTTTGGGGAGGACAGCAGAATTAGGACTTTCTGGAGCACCAACCTGGAAAAAAAAAGCCCTAGGGAAACTCTTGTCCTTGTGATCTCAAAACATCCCCCCCTCCCACCCTTGTAGTGAAATTCAAGAAGTAAAACATTGCTTCTCCATTGTTACCAAAAAAAAAAAAAAAAGAATCCTCTTTGCCTGTCCTAAGTGTTAAAAATGCATATGCTAACAAATTGCATGCACTTTGACATAAGCAATTTCGTAGAAGGAATTTATCTTCAAGCAATGATAAATGGTAGGTACACACATTTAATAGCCATAAGAACACTTGAGACAGTGTTGTTTAAAATCACAAAAAGTTTTCATTTTCAGTATTAGTAATTTTTCTTAAGGTCTTAGGGTTTTCTTAAGGAAGCTGGTCAGGTGCTTGTTTTATTATGTACTTAGAGATTATATAAATGTTTAAAAATTATTTTATATGTATAAAATATTTTAAAATACGTATATATGAATCTAGCTACAGTAGGATAATGATAGCCATTTTTGATTGATAAAATTATATTTTATTCCTCTATCTTATTTTTATTCTCTTATTTTCTTTGTGAATTTGCATTCCTTCTCATTATGGGAAAAGTTACTTTTAATTGAAAAAGGAAATTAGCATAAATAAGCAATCATAAGAGATTTGACATTTATACATATCTCATGTACTGAGGTATGCATGTGTGGGGAAGCATTTCTAGGCTAGAAGTTAATATTGTGTCTTCTAGAATAACTGACCTACTTTGTTTTTGAAATACCACATTTCCTGAGCCTGTTTTTCACTTCATATGGAAAATTTAACATCTTTTGATACGTAATTCACTGGAATAGATTTTTTAAAAGTATAGTATATTGTGCTTGGGAATAATCATATCATTGCTTTGCATTGATGACTCTACCCCCTTACATATCAAGTCATGGTGGAGGCGATTCTTAAGAGGAAAAATGAGCAGATATATTTGACAAAATAATACAACTAATTGTGTACCCATAAATCAGTGGATTACATTTAGAGATTCAAAAGTCACATTATCAAAACTATGTTCGAGATGTATTTCTAATACTAGATTTCACTTATGTGTATAAGACGTTGGCGTGTATATTTAATCTTTGACTCATTATTTAGGTAAATATCTTTTAGGTTTGATTTGAAGCTTTTTTGGTTTTGATATATACTGAAATGCCTCAAGATTTCTATTCTGTTAATCTATCAGTGCCATTCATTCCAAGGAATGGAATTTTGTTTCAAAATAGATGAAAATTAGAATGTCATTTTCATTAATAAGTTCTCAGCTTCCTTCTCTATTCACAGTTCTTTGTATTTTGGGAAATAGAGAAAAACAACCCATATCCTGGGATGCATTTATTTTAGTGTGACAAATTAATTTCTAAAAACTTAAGTTTTTTTTTAATAAAGTAAAAAAAAATTTTTACTTTATGAAAGTAAAATTTTACTTTATTTTTCTTTCATAAAGTAAATAATTTTTAATAAACTAAAATAAGTTCATTTTTTAATAGAAAGTATGTTGGGTCAGGTTTTTTTTTTTTTAAAGATTTTATTTATTTATTTGACAGACGGAGATCACAAGTAGGCAGAGATACAGGCAGAGAGAGAGGAGGAAGAAGGCTCCCTGCTGAGCAGAGAGCCCGATGCTGATGCTGGGCTCGATCCCGGACGCTGGGATCATGATCTGAGCTGAAGGCAGAGGCTTTAACCCACTGAGCCACCCAGGCGCCCCTTGGGTTAGATTTTTAAAGTAATTGTTTCTCGAAATAATGAAATAGCGTTTTGGTCTTCCCTCAAAATTCAGTAATCTGATATTAGTGTGAGGGATTCAGAATTGCTGGGCACCTCCACTCCAGCTAGGGCATCAGGCCACACTGGTGGGTGCAGTAGAACTCCGTCCTTCCTCCTGCTGCATTCGTAGAAGGCGCTGCAGTGAATCATGCCCGCAGTGGGGGTTTGATGTCTGGGTCTTGTTCTCCTGGCTTTTCCCGTGACAGGTGACTCTTCTGTCCCTAGGCCCAGCGGTGGCACCAGGGTAATGAGCACTATGGGCGCTCTTGGCAAGCCGGCGATGTTGTGGGATGTATGGTGGACATGACGGAGCACACCATGATGTTCACACTGAATGGCGAAATCCTTCTGGATGATTCGGGCTCAGAACTGGCGTTCAAGGACTTTGATGTTGGCGATGGTAAGTGACCTGCATTTGGCGTTGCTTTCAGGTTCGCAGCGTGAATGGAGCGAGCATTTGCTCTCCTGCTTCATAACCAGCCATCTTTGAGGGTGAGTGGCAGACGAGTTGCCGCTGTAAATTGCAAGGTTGCCATATGGCTTATTTGATCAGACACCCTTGAAATTGCTTTAGCAGAAACGCTACCTCCACTACTTAGCTAGGATTTCAATAAGGTAGAAATGGCTTTTATGCATGTGAATAAGAAAATAAATGCCAGGCGCAAGGACAGTTTTCCACAAACGTGAAATTTTCCCTTAGAACTTCTGTGTATAATCAGTGGCTGATGGCTCCTTTCTGTTCATTCATTTCACAGAAACGTAATGAGAACCTGTCACGGGTCAGGCCCTCTGCCGGATGCTGAGATGACAGAGATTAATAAAACATTGTCCTATTCTTGTGTAGATTACAGTATACCAAAGGAAGTCAGCACTGGAGTGCTTTCTGTTAAGTAGAGAAGCTCTAAATTGATGAACATTCTGTGGAAACACAGTGCAGGGCTCTGAGATGACCTTGAGCAGGGTTGTAAAGGGAAGGTGAAGCCCTTTGTGAAACAAATGAAGAATGGAAGAGGTTTGATTCATTGGAGTTACACTTCCAGGAAGGTGGCCACTGGCCTCTTGGGATTATTTGAATTCACATTAGTTGAAATGAAAGAATGCTAAAATTGAGTTTCTTAGAGACACTCATTCCTTTTCAAGTACTCAGTGCCCACCTGTGGCTAGTGGTAGCACGTAGCACCAATGGTGAACACTTAGAGCATCACAGAAAGTTGTATTCGATGGTGTTACTCTAGAGCATGTAATTAAGACAGTACAAAAATACAATACCAAAAAATGAACAAAACATATAAGTGTCTCATTTTAAAATGAACACTTTTTTTTTTTTTTTTTTCAAAATCGCTTTGTTGGATGGTTTTTGGGTGGCTCAGTTGGTTAAACAACCGACTGTTGATTTCAGTCGGCTCAGGTCATGGTCTCCCGGTCCATTGAGTCCCAGGAGCCCTGAATCTGTGTCCTCCATGTTGATCTCTTGCTCAGCAGGGAGTCTGCTCCTCCCTCTGCCCCTTCTCACTGCTCATGCTCACTATCTCTCAAATGGATGAATAAAATCTCAAAAGTAACTGATCCTCAAAACGTTAGTTCCCTCATTATTTGCGTTAAGTTCTATATTCATTCATTAGTAAGCTTGTAAGCAGGTATGACCATCGTTTCTCAAATATAGATTTGCAAAAATGGTAGGAGTTCTACATTTTCTTTAAAAGATTGTATTTATTTGAGAGGGTGGAGAGGCAGTGGGAGAAGCAGCAGCAGACTCCCCACTAAGCAGGGAACTCTATGTGGGGTTCAGTCCCAGCACCCCAAGATCATGACCTGAGCCGAAGGTATCCACTTAACCAACTGAGCCACCCAGGTGCCTCAGAATTCTATAGTTGTGTAACTTAATTTCTATTTTGCAGTGTATCTCTGGTGGAACTGTCACTCTACCAACCCATTACCCATCTCCCTTTCTGTGTGATTGTCTTTATGAGTGTTAATATATCTGGGAGAAGGTGGGAGAGGGGCTTTTTCTGTGTTTTCTGTCTTTATTGTTAGATATGACCTGAGCTTTTAATTTTTTTAATCGGTTGTTTAGAAATTATTGTATGCTTTGCCTTCCTTTGTTGGAAGGAAGTGCCTGTGTGAGCTCTGTTTGCTTAATTGTGCCACATAGATTCAGAGTATGGTGTTAGAATTCTAAACAACGTGGAATGCCCGACCATACTATTTAAGCACATAACAAATGTTCATGCTCTTGGTGGCGCTGTTGCAAAGACCAGTCAGTCACCATTGTGGAGGTGAAATAGACTGAGCTCGTCTGGCTGGTATAGTCTATAAACGTTTATGACTTTACACTTCACAGAATTTTTTTAAAATTTAAAAAATGACTCTCATAGTTGGTATCACTATGAGAGAGTTCATATAGCATTCTCATGAGTTGTTTGAAAATTTTATGGTGAATATTGTTGGACTTTGGTTTGAGGTGTTGGAGGGGTATATTGGTCTCCAAGGCAGGTTATTATTTTCACGTAGCCATGATCCTTCGCAATTAACTTCATAGAGGCCACTCGTAATTCTAAATTTTCTTCCATAAAATGGAATTTATCCACACCTATGATTTGAAAATGCTTTTTGGAGTGGAATTTTCCATTTACCTGTCAATTAACTTCACAGAGCTTACTGAAAAATAAGAAATTCGATGGACCTGCTCTGTGTAACAGGAGGCCCTGAGATGGGCTCCTTAATTTACCCGTCACCCTTCAGCGACAGTCCTCGAGACAAATGGGGCTCAAAAGAGCAAGTATGAAAGGCCACAGGGATATGCTGCTCTTGCCAGAGTACCACAAGGGCCATCCTTGGAGCCAGTCTGCTCAGAGGGATCACGAAGAGGAACTTGAGTATGGTCAGCCTCAAACATGCCACTTCTTCTGGAGTCACTGAGATGTGTGTGTGGTTCTCTCAGTCCATATGCAGTTAACTAATCAGGAGTCATTTCTGTCACAAACCATGTTGCCTATAGTGGCTGACATTCATATTGTTACCCACAGAGTTCTAGTAGCCAGCCAAACTAGGACACCTGTCCCTTAGCAAGAGCCTGAAAGGAGTTCTGATTGAATCTAGTCTATCTTAGTAAAGCCAGAGATGGTTATCTCTAATCCAATTTGGGACTAAAGCTTTTTTTCTTTTTTAAGTAATCATTTTCATATGAAACATTTTTTGATACACTTCCTCAAGAGCTCCATGGAGGTGATTCTTACCATTTTTGATGGGGGACAAGAACAGGGCTAGTAGAGATTGGAGATATATATATATATATGTATTTCCATTGATCTTACCACATAGTTCTTTTGATTGCTTTAATAACCAGTGTATGTCTGAGTTCACTGTCTCTGTAGAGATAAGGAGGAATTAACGCAAGCCAAATCAAGCATGGCACAGATATAAAGACATGTAAGAAGAATTTAAATATAGAACACTTACAAAATCTTTTAGTACTTTAGCAATTACAGTACATTCCTGTGTTAGGAAGTGTGGTGTTGTAGGGGAAAAAAGAAAGAAAGAAAGAAAGGAAGAAAAAGAAAAAAAATTCTGTCGTAAATTCTTTTTCAAACTTGTGATATGATAAGAAATGAAATTGGAAGTGATGATGAGAACTGGAATAAAGGGAACAACAAATCTATCATTATTTGCAGATAATGTAATTATTTGCAGAGAAAACTGAAGAATCTATAGCTTTTACTAGGAATAATTGAAGCATTTAGCAAGTTCGCATTTCTATGCTAGATGCAAACCTGAAACTAGATTAAAGAGAAGATAGCATTCACAGTAACATCAGGAATTTTCGAATTTTCAGTAACTAGTTATCACCCTAACAGAAGGTGAACAAAGTATTTACAGAGAAAATCATTAAACTTTATTGATAGATAACTTTGTTAAGAAATTTATCATACAGGGACGCCTGGGTGGCTCAGTTGGTTGGACGACTGCCTTCGGCTCAGGTCATGATCCTGGAGTCCCGGGATCGAGTCCTGCATCGGGCTCCCAGCTCCATGGGGAGTCTGCTTCTCTCTCTGACCTTCTCCTCATTCATGCTCTCTCTCACTGTCTCTCTCTCAAGTAAAT
>NC_081560.1:115539761-115547020 GCF_022355385.1 Mustela nigripes | reverse complement strand
GTTGGTTGGACGACTGCCTTCGGCTCAGGTCATGATCCTGGAGTCCCGGGATCGAGTCCTGCATCGGGCTCCCAGCTCCATGGGGAGCCTGCTTCTCTCTCTGACCTTCTCCTCATTCATGCTCTCTCTCACTGTCTCTCTCTCAAGTAAATAAATAAAATCTTTAAAAAAAAAAAGGAAAGAAAGTTATCATACATGGTCAGCCAATCTTTGACAAAGATACCAAGACAATGTAATGGGAAATGGATTGTCTGTTCAATAACTAGTGTTGGAAAAATTGGATATTGACACATTAAAAAAAAAAGCAATTGGACCTTTTACCCAATTTTGGACCATATACGATGTTTTTTGACTATATACAAAAATCAACTCAAAATAGACTAAAGACTTAACCATAAGAACCAAAAGTGAAATTACAAGAGCAAACATAGGGGAATAGCTATTTGGCAGTGCCCTTAGCCATGTTTTTTTTTTTTTTTTTTGGATATGACACCAAAAGCAGTCAAGAAAAGGAAAAATGGGGCGCCTGGGTGGCTCAGTGGGTTAAGCCGCTGCCTTCGGCTCAGGTCATGATCTCAGGGTCCTGGGATTGAGTCCCGCATTGGGCTCTCTGCTCAACAGGGAGCCTGCTTCCTCCTCTCTCTCTCTCTCTGCCTGCCTCTCTGCCTACTTGTGATCTTTCTCTGTCAAATAAATAAATAAAAAATCTTAAAAAAAATAAAGTAAAATAAAAAAAGAAAAAAGGAAAAATGGATATGTAGAATTATATCAAATTAAAAACCTTTTGCACAAGAAAGGATGCCATCAACACAATGAAGAGGCATCCTGTGGAGTGGGAAAAAATATTTACAAACCATATATCTGATAAAGGATAATTTTCAAAATATATAAGGAGCTCTTGTAACTCATTGGCAAAAACAACCAGAAACTGCCTATTTAAAAAATGGACAAAGGAACCAAGTAGATTTTTTTTCAGAGAAGACATACAAGTGGCCAACAGTTGTACAGAAAGGTGCTCAACATCACTAATTACCAGGAAGATGCAATTCAGTACCATAATGAGATATTCCTTCACACCTGTCAGAATGGCTGTGATCAAAAACCCCCCAAAACCTAAAGATAGGAAATGTTGGTGAGGGTATGGAGACAAGGAAACCTTCATGCACTGTTCATGGGAAGTCAACTGGTATCTGCAGGATTATTCACAACAGCCAAGGTAAGGAAACAGCTGAAGTGTCTGTGGACAGATAAATGAATAAAGAGAATATGAAATTTATGTGCAACAGAATACTGTTACCTTAGAAAAGAAGTAAATTCTGCAACTGTGACAACATGGATAGCTGGAGGACGTTAGACTAAGTGAAATAACCCAGATACAGAAGGACGGGTACTAAGTCCTACATGATACACTTAGAAATGTTGAATCTAAAACAGTCAGACTCGGAAGTAGAGAGTAGAATGGTAGCGGCCAGGGGCCAAGGGATAGAGAAGTGTTAATCAAATGGTACAAACCTTCATTGATACAAGATGAGTAAGTCCTAGAGAGTTCCTGTCTTTAGTTAACTATAGGCCTGAATTACCTGCCTCAAATTTTGCAAAGAAGATAAATGTTAAGTGTTCTTATCTTATACACCCCCCACACACACATTATGGATGATGATGATGATGATAAAAATAAGAGGGCAGGGGTAAGCTTTTGGAGATAACTGATATGTTTATGGTGTAGATGATTTTGTGGTATATACTTATCTCCAAAGTCATCAAGTTGTGTACATTAAGTATGTACAACCTTTTCTATGTCAATCACACCTTAATAAAATGGTTCAAAAAAGAGATTTATTACTCAATAAATGAGAGCTATATTATGTTCAGGAGGAAGACAATAGCCTTAAGGTATTAGTTCTTCCAAAATTGATGTATAGATCCCATCCAAACATCATACTTTGTCTTTAAAGTCCCAAGAAGTTTCTCATGGGGCTTGGTATAATGTTTCCAAAATGTATATAGAAGAGTAAAAGACTAAAAATCTCAAGATTACTTATGATAGAGCAGAGCAGGGATAGGGTATATGTTGTACTGTATTGATTTTGAAAGATAAAATAGATAAGGGTTTTTTTAAGGATAGGTTTATTGTAGAGAGAACACATGTGTGTGCATGCATGGGGATGGAGGGGCAGAGGAAAAGAGAGAGAGAGAGAATCTTGAGCAGACTCCGTGCTGAACATGGCGCCGGATGCCGGGCTCGATCTCACGACCCTGAGATGCTGACCTGAGCTAAACCAAGAGTCGGATGGTTCACTGACGGAGCCACCCAGGCACCCCAGTGAGGATTTATTTTGAAGCTATCAGCATTAAGACATGTAGTATTAGTGCAGGGATAGGCGAAGGAATCTGTAAGATGAATTAGAGAGGGTAGAAGAACCCATCAGCCCACGTGTGGACCCTTGTAATATGGTGGGTGGCATTGCCAGGCTGCTGGAGAGAGGGAGACTGGGATCTGAATGAATCGGATCCTTTCCTTGTATCATACTGTATATGTAACAGCCAGCTCCAAAGGGACTGAGGGCTTAAATGTCAAAAATAAAACATTGCAATTCTTGGTAGGAAATATAGGTAAATCTTTAAATTTAGACAATGGGGTAGGAAACCTTTATCTTAGAGTAGAACAAGCAAATATAAAACAAAAACCTGGTGACTATAATAGACTGGTAAATCCATCTATACAAACTTAAGAACTTCTGTTTAAAGAACAACCAAAGAAACCTTAAAGGGAATGGTAAAACAATTTATTAGTGGGGTCAGAGAACTCAAAATACAATGTTAACAACTGAAAAAAAATGTTAGTGTCAAGAAAAGCATAAAGAACTGAAATCACTAAGAAAAAGGATGAAAAGTCATCAGTAGATATCTCATCGAAGAAATCCAGATGGGCAATAAATATATTTTTTAAAGATTTTATTCATTCATTTGACACAGAGGGATAGAGAATGAGAGAGGAAACATAAGCAGAGGGAGTAGGAGAGGGTAAAGCAGTAAAGCAGGCTTCCTGCTGAGCAGAGAGCCTGATGTGGGGCTCAGTCCCAGAATCCTGGGATCATGACCCAAGCCGAAGGCAGACACTTACTGACTGAGCCACCCAGGCACCCTGGCAATAAGCATTTGAGGAAATACTTGTTATTATTAATGATCAGGGAAGTGTAAACCATAATTAGATGCTATTTTAGATACATTCTGTTGGCAAAATTTTTTTAGATATTGGCTTTCCTTAGGACCACTTTCCATGGTTCTTAGGGGTGCATATGGTGCTCTCACTTAAAAAAACAAAAACAGGGTTCGGTAGTATCTCTGAAATTTGAATATTTACATACACATGGCCCAAAAAGTCTGTTCCAGTTCCCCAGTGACCTTTATATATCTCTACAGCAGGAGACATGAGCAAGAACGTTGATAGGAACACTACTCACAGTAGCCAAAGCCAGGAAGTCATCGAATCAGTAACAGTTGCTGGAGGATGGATGAGTAAGGTGGGAAGCTACAGTGACAGGTAGACTAGGAATATGTCAAGGAAAGAAGTAAGTCCTGAGAGGTAACTAGGGCAGGCGAAGACAGTGCCCCAAAGAGAGGTCCCTGTCCACTTCCTAAACCCTGCCAATAGATTACCTTCTGTGTGGCAAAGGGATTTAGCAGATGTGATTAAGATAACTCTTTTGGATTTGTAAGGCTCTCCTGGATTTTCTGGATGGTTCCACCGTAATCACAGAGGTCCTTTCAAGAGGGTGGCAGGAGTGAGCAAGGACACAGGAGAGGGGAGTGATACGAAGATGCTGGTTCTGATGGAGTCAAGGAGTCAGGGCGGGTAGGAAGCCTCTTGAAAGGGCAGGGAACAGATTCTTCCCAGAGTCCAGAGTCCCTAGAAGGAACACAAGCCCCAGGGACACTTTGTAGCCCAATAAAATCCATTTTGGACCTCTAGCTTTCAGAAATACAACAAATACAAAATACAATAAATTGGTTTTGTCTTAAGCCACTAAATTTGTGGTGTATTTTATTACAAAAGCAATAGGAAATGAGTGCAAGAATCATAGAGGATGCTACCATTTTTGTAAAAGTTACACACAATCAAAACCTTAAAAGTATGTTTTTAAAAGTACCGTTAAAGAAAATAAGAGAATGCTGATCTTAGGATTTGGGGTGATGGTTTCTTCGGGGGAGGAGGCAGGGAGATGGGAAAATCAACATAATGTGGTTAGATGTAGGCTATCGTTAAGGCTCTTGGTTTTCCTTCGGGTGGTGGGTTAGCAGATGCTTATTACAGGATCTAAAAAGTTCCAACTAAAGAATGAGGTAAAATCAGGTCATGACAAGTGTGTCGGGAACAAAGTTTGTAATTAATCCACTTTCCACTTCTGTGCACTTGAGATTCTTAAAGAAGAAATAGGATGCGTGAGCATGTCTATAGAGCTTTGGGGAATAATCTAGTAGAGAGGGAGAAATTGATGGTAAAAGTCTGAGAGACGATGTTCACTGAAATTCCTGAGAAGGTGAAGAGGGTGTGATCTCCAGCACAGATAATGAAAAATTTTTCCTTTTACAACAGAGAGAATAAGGGTCTGGGTATAAGGAATGGTAATGGCCTGTATTTTACGAGCACAGTGCCTCATGTTTGCAGGCAAGCCCTCTGACATGAACGACTCACATTTCCCAGTCCCAAGTTCCTTTTCTTTGCTTTTCTCCCTCTTCGTCATCTCCCTAATATTTGGTCGCCATGTGTCCCACCTGTCACCTCGGTGCCTCATGTTGCTTCCTCCTCTGGAACCCTATCCCTGGGGAGAGGTCTCCCGTCCATGTTCCACCATGGGTCTCCAAAAGAGAATACTTTTCAAAAGAGTTTCTGAACTGGAATTCTAAGGATGCGTCTCCTCTGTGGGGGAGGTTTATCTCATTGGAAATCTCTTCCCCCATTCTACAATTTTGGTGAGGGAGTGGGAATGAGATGTTCCCCCCTGCCCTCCATTCTTAGGGTCAGACTAAGGCCACCTCAGGGTGAGAAGAGCCCTTCATCAAATGTCCAAAACTGCTCCAGGTCTCAGGGAGAAATAACCTTTTCCTTGGTGAGCTTTTGGGTTGGCTCTTGTTTTTGGTACCATCAGAATGGCAGAATCTCAAAGCCCGAGATTTGGTTTATTAGCCTAGAAAAAAGAAGCCAGGAAGACTAGCCAGTGGCTTTTTCTCTCTGTCTCTGGAGAAACTGAAGGAAATCTTGTGGTTCAAGCATGATGTAACCCAGTTCCCCAATTTAACAACAGAATCTTGGTCCCAAGTACCAGCTCATTGCAAACTGTACTTTTTATTAACCCTGTGCCTTCTTTGCTTCCTTATGAGGATAACTTATTACTTAAAAGCACACTCAAAGGACACATTTCCATAGGTCAAAAACTAATTATCATTAATTTCAACTGGAATAAATGGGTGCATCCCCAAGCCTCCCAATTAAACCTCATTATGCTAAAGCAATACCAAGCCCCCCTAAAATTACATGAGTAGTAAACATGGTAGTTATACCCTAATTTAAAACGCATTCCCTCCTTTCTTTGTTCTTTTGTTTGCTTGTTGACCAGCTCTACTGAGTCACTTTCTTAACTGTCACATACTATACATTTCAGATTCCCTCACAAAATGTAAAGTATAAATGTCAGAAAAGCAAAACAAAAGAGCAACAATAAAGCAAAAAAGGAAACAAAGAATCAGTGGTGAAATGTGCAAGTGGTATGACATTTCCTAACATGCTGATGGTGCACAGAATTTTCTCAAATACATAGCTCATGTCCCACACTTACTTGAAAAAGAACCTATGTACTATGAGCCAGTTTTTACTACAGTAAAGACGAATGCATGTCTTACTTCTGCTGGGGCTTGCCACCTCCTGAAGCATATGAGAAATCAGCCAGGCTTACTTTAAAAAAAAAAGAAGAAATGCCTTGTGGGAATATTGAATGAAATTCTTCCTAGAGTTCAGATTCTTTAAATCCAGGGGTCTCTCGGGGCTCAGCAAGCAAGCATGGCTCCCGAGAAGATGTGTTTGCTGGGGAATATGACATTCTGTATTCAACCACATTCAAACCCACCTGTTACGGCCTGAATTGTGCACCCCACCCAGATCCGTATGCTGGAGCCCTAACCCCCTAAAGTGACTGTATTTGGGCCTTTATAGAAATCATTCAGGTTAGATGAGTTCATAAGGGACAGGCCCTCATTGGGGATGACTGATCCTCGCAAGAAGACGAAGAGACACCAAAGGTTCCCGTGCACAGAGGAAAGGCCACGGGAAGGCAGCCATCCCCCAGCCACAGAAAGAGGCTGCCGGAGACACCAAACCTGTGGACACCCTGATCTTGGACTTTCTGTCTCTGGAAACACGAGAACAAATTTCTGTTGCCTCACCCACCCAGTCTGGGGTGTTTTGTTACATGGCAGCCCTAGGAAACTGAAACACCTCCCCCTCGGCACGTGTTCCCTGCTAACCTAGTAGTGCTCTTGATCTATATGTGTGGTGCCTTCTGTTACCAGCGGTTTGTAGAGCTAATCATACCCTTGATTTAAAGCAAGGAAGAGAGTCATTTAAAATCTCGCCATATGGTGAGAGAATAGTTATTTCCTCTGGAGATCACCTGCCTTTGACGAAGTCGGCTTGTAGGTACTTATCTTGGGCTGTGTTAATGCCTCATCACACTGGAGCTTTTTCAACCTCATTGGCTCTTCTGTAAGTAAAGATCAGCTCAGGGCCCTCAGGTTCTGCATCTGTAAAGATTTATAATCAAATCCAGAACTGATGCTTGTGACGCTCTGTCTGCCACCTGGAAGAACAGCGAGCGAAACTGAGTACCCCGGGGCTCAGACGGCATGGCATTCCTTTCCATGGGAGCGAAACAGAAGAATACTGTTGTAATGAAAATAACTGCATAGCTTCAGGCTGAAAAGCCCTCTAAGGAAAAAGAGAGGGAAGCATAACTTTCCATTACTGGTTTTGTCGTGCTACCTTTAAAAAAAGAAAGAAGGGGGACGCCTGGGTGGCTCAGTTGGTTAAGCAGCTGCCTTCGGCTCAGGTCATGATCCCAGTGTCCTGGGATCGAGTCCCACATCGGGCTCCTTGCTCAGCAGGGAGCCTGCTTCTCCCTCTGCCTCTGCCTGCCATTCTGTCTGCCTGTGCTCGCTCTCTCCCCTCTCTCTCTCTGATAAATAAATAAAATATTTAAAAAAAA
>NC_081560.1:115507854-115539661 GCF_022355385.1 Mustela nigripes | reverse complement strand
ATGACCTGAGCCGAAGGCTCAGGTCATGATCCCAGTGTCCTGGGATCGAGTCCCACATCGGGCTCCTTGCTCAGCAGGGAGCCTGCTTCTCCCTCTGCCTCTGCCTGCCATTCTGTCTGCCTGTGCTCGCTCTCTCCCCTCTCTCTCTCTGATAAATAAATAAAATATTTAAAAAAAAAAAAAAAGAAGGAAAGAAAGAAGGAAACCAGAGCATGGAACCCTCAGACCAACATATTCTTTTTATGCTCAGTTGAAATATTGCAACAGTTTAACCACTTCTGGGTGAAGATTGAGATGGTTTTTGACACGACGTGAATTTAAGAGTAGTAGAAGGAGGGCACCGTCCCAGATCGCTGCCCTCCAGCTCCCCCATAACATCTGTCCTGTCACTCTGCAAAACCCGCCATTGTTACAGACCTCAGGGGCAGGTCTGTATCCCACCTGGGACAGTAACTTACTAAGGATATTCCTAATTAAAAATGAGCACTTGCTGGGAGAAGAAGTTAAGAGCATGAGTCACTCCAGTGGAGCCATCCAAACAGCCCCAAATTGTGTTGGGACACTGGGTATTTTGAGTAACGATATAGACAGTTATTTACAAAATGGTAGACTAACTCTAGAGTCTGAAAATGTTGGGAACTGGCAGAATCCATTTCATGGTTTTGTCTAGAATCAAAAAAGATATGTTCTAGAAATTCTTTGGGCTTCTCCAAGAATACAGCTCTTAAAGCTGTATAAAGAGCACAGGCACTTTAACGAATGAGAGAAACTTTTATTTTTATTGTTTAGAGTTGAATTTCAGATTATCTAGTTTCTGTCTTTTGAGTTTACCTGTATATTTTCTACACATGTTTTTCTGGGGAAATTCACTGTGAAATGATTGACGAGTTCAGTGAAAACTGAACTCTGCTTAGCTTAACCTGACCAGTTAATTGACATTTACATTGTGTATATTGATGAAAAGAGGACATTTAGTAGTATTCAGGATCAAAAATAAAATTGTCTACTGATCTTGATTATCTGAAGTGAACCGAGAGTCAGGAAGAAAGTATGGAGATGTCCCTCTTTGGGCCAAAGTTGGTATTACAAAGTCTTTGTACTAAAGATGTGCTTGTAACACAGTAAATCCCCAAAGGCCTTACCCAGTGTATTTGCCAAGTTGTTTTCTAAGCCAAAGTGGAATAGAAGCAGCAGATTTCATGTCTGAAGTCCTGGTTCTAGACCCAGTTGTGAAAATAATTCTTCCTGTATGGCTATTTCCCAGTTCTGAAAACAATTCTTCCTGCATGGATTTGGGCAAATAGCCTCTCTGTTTTCATTTCCTTAAAATAAAAAGCTCTAACTGGAAATGACGCCCGTTTATGCCCCTTCCAGTTCTAAAGATCCCAGAAATCTAAGGCAAGTTGGTCTTATTTCTGTTTTACCCTCCTTCTTGCATTTTTTTTTAAGATTTTATTTATTTATTTGACAGAGATCACAAGTAGGCAGAGAGGCAGGCAGAGAGAGAGGGAGGGAAGCAGACTCCCTGCTGAGCAGAGAGCCTGATGCAGGGCTGGATCCTAGGATCTGAGCTGAAGGCAAAGGCTTTAACCCACTGAGCCACCTAGGCGCCCCTCCCTCTTGCATTCTTTTTTTTTTTTTACAGTCTTCCTTTTTTTTTTTTTAATCATTTTTTAAATTTATTTTCAGCACAACAGTATTCATTGTTTTTGTACCATACCCAGTGCTCCATGCAATCCGTGCCCTCTCTAATACCCACCACTTGGTTCCCCCAACCTGCCACCCCCCCAAAGCCTCGCTTCCCGTTTAACCAACTGTAGCACCTGAAACAAATGATTTAACTTATTTGTCTCCTTATCTTGAAAAATGAGGTTAATAATTTATAATAAATGGGAAAGTGCTTATATATTATCTGGCACATACTACGTGTTGTTCTTCCTTCGGATCAAATAATTCAGATGTACCCTTTAGTCTAATATTGGCCATTTTACTGCTTCTGGCCATTTGGCTTGGGTTATAAATGTGGATCCGTATCTGTAGTTCAGAAGTTTCGAAGTCTGGAACTGTGTGCTCCTCCAATAAGCTGGTATGCTTGGGATCTGCTTTATCTTCTTTTCTTTTAGCCCCCGCCACAGATTTCACGCCCGCATCACACCCCCACATCCTGTGACTGCCAATTCCTTCGCTGGACTTGCACGCTTGTCACACACCCCTCTGCTCTGGAGCAGGGAGGCTTTTATCCACAGAGAAAGTTAAAATTGGCTGAAGCCATCTGTCTTTTGTTGGAGGAAGCAGTTTAACCATACGTTGTAGCTACTGTTTTAACAGATTTACAAATGGCTAGGGTGGGTCTGGCTCAGCCCCAAGAAGCCAACGGGACTCGTGTGGACTAAATTTAAGATCCACCGCCAGGAAGAAAACTTCCCTTAGACATCCCCAGGCTTTGTCATTTGCAGGGTGTCAGTTAAGGTAACTGCAACAGAAGATGGAGAAGGCAAAGCACAGGAAGGTAGGACCAACATTTTACTTATGCCGAGGTATATGCCTGAATCCGGGGAAGTCTGTTTTCTCGTGTCAGAGTATTTGTGTGTTCAACTTATTTTGAACTGATAAAGAATTGAACCTCTGTTACCATGTTTTGCTCTGGGCAGTGGTTGAGAATGATGTCATTTATCAACCCATCTTGCTTAATTTATGGCAAACATTCAGTAAGTCCTAATAGCATTTATCCTTTCCTGACATCGTATTTTATATCTGTATATATAACTATATTTATTTACTTAGTATGCCTGCCCGAAGGTGAGCTCCAGAAAGGGAGAATTTTGTTCACAGATGTATCCCCAGCCAACAACGGTGCTTGGCACATGGTAGGTATTCATTGAATACTTACTGAATGGCAGGACCTGACACTAAAGGAAGACAGTGTTGAAGAGTAACTTAGAGCAGGGTTTAGCATACTAAGGCCTGAAGCAGACCCAGCTTGCCACCTGTTTTTGTAAATAAAGTTTTATTGGAATACAGTCACACACATTCATTTATTTTTTCGGCCCCTTTTGGACTTTCACTCAGGTTTGAGTAGTTTCACCACAAAACCTAAACTCTGTCCTCTGGTTATGTATGGCCCTGACTTAAAGCATGGCCCTTATGATCGAGCAGGTCTGGGTTTCTTCTCTGGCTACTTGGCTGTGAGCAAACAATTTAAGCTAAAAGGTTGGTTGCCTTGTCAGGAAAGTCATAATAACGATTCCTGTCTCAACCAACGGTTGTTAATGTTCTTTGAGAGGGGCATCAGATAAAAACACTCAGGGGGAGAGCCTGGGTGACTCAGGAGGTTAAAGCTTCTGCCTTCGGCTCAGGTCATGATCCCAGGGTCCTGGGATTGAGCCCCACATTGGGCTCTCTGCTCAGTGCGGAGCCTGCTTCCCTCTCTCTCTCTCTCTGCCTGCCTCTCTGCCTACTGTGATCTCTTGCTCTCTGTCAAATAAATAAATAATCTCTTTAAAAAAAAAAAAAACCACTCAGGGACCATTAGCCACTACTAGGGAGCCTCGTGTGATGGACATGTTATCTATTGTCTGTACCTTTATTTGCTAGGCACTTTGCCACGTACTGGCCAAATGCAGGGGCCTGACGCCTGGCCTTTCTGTCACATGACTGCAAAGTACTGTAGTTTCCCTCCGCTCTCTTCCTTCACGTCATGGCCATCCAGTTGCTCCTGCTGTGCATACGCTAATTTAAAAACATGGAATTTTTCGAAATATTGGTCATCTTATGATCACAGAAGTTTTATAAAAGCTACATGTTCACTGGCGCCTGGATGGCTCAGTAGGTTAAGCACCTGACTCTTGATTTCAGCTCAGGTCGTGATCTCAGGGTTGTGAGATCGAGACCTTCGTCCAGTTCTGCGCTGGGTTCCTCATGCTTAATCTTAGTCTTAATGCTTAATATTCTCTCTGTCCCTCTACCCCCGCTACCCCTCCCCACCTCCACAGCTAGCAGTCTCTCCCACTCTCTACAAACAAAACAAACAAAACCACATCTTCAGAAGTCACAGTATGATTTAAATTTTATTAAGTTGATTCCATCTAAGTTAAAAAGGGGAAAAAATATACCCATTTCTACTTATGGATGTTCTTTCATGAATACATGCCTTGAAAGGGCCTTAAAACAAGAAAGCAGTAAAAATGCCATGTACAAGTGTATATCTGCTGTAAACTAATGAAACATTACATCTATTTACTTGTTTATCAAGAAGTAATAAGTTCTGGTTGAATATTTGGGAAATACAAGGGAGTATAATGAAAATGGCTAAAAGCTATATAGATTCCTACTACCCCGAGAGAAATTTGATTTTAATGTATTTTTCCCCCATTTGAAGCATTGAGATGTTAAAATAATGTTCTCCATCCACCTTTTTAATGTAATATTATAAATGCTGATCCATGATATAAAAACATTTTAAACTTAACCTTTGATTTTTTTAACCAACTTTCCATTTTGAGAAATAGCCTTTCAGGAAAGTATGAGAATAGTGCAGTGGATACCTATTTACCTTTCACTGGGAATCACCACTTGTGTTAGTTTTGTTATGTTGGTTTTCTCTCTCTCTGCAGTTATAATCTGATGAGTCCTGAACATGATTTTTGATGCCTGCACATACTCTGTTTTGTGCATATATCATACTTGTCCATTCTTCTATTGTGGCTGTTTAGTTACTTTTACCTCCCCTCCAGTTTTAAATTTTGTTCACTGAGCATCTATGTTTCAAGCACTATCCACAAAAGATCTCATTTTTAAAACCATAATCGTGTGGGGTAGATGTTACAGAAAAAAAGGATCAACGCTTAGAGAATTTAAGTACCTTGTCAAAGGTCAAAAAGCTGGGAGTTGGTGGAACAGAGATTTTAATGCAGGTCTCACACTTCAAGCTCCATAATCTTAGTCATTTCAAAGGACCTGCACCTGTCCGCCATCTTTGATGATAACTCCTCTGAGAAACCCACCTAATTTTCATCTCTCTCCTCTTCCTCCGCTCTTAGCACCCCATCTCTGTAGATGGTTCAAGAGGTATAACTTCTTTGCCTGTCTTCCCCCCTCATTAGACTGTGAGAACCTTCGGGCTGATGCCTTGATGTCAGTCAACTTTTATTCCCAGTTTCTCATATTTGGGAGCTGGTCATAAGTATTTATTGGATAAGGAAATGAATGGTTGAAAGTGTCTTGATGCATATTATGAAATTGTCCTTCATGAATTTGTACTCATTTAATTTTATTGGCGAGATTTCTGATGCTGAACTCACCATACACCCAGCAGCATTGAGAGCTTGATCTTCCAAAGACTGAACTTGTTTGACTCTTTTATATCTGCATTACTCTTATAACATTTCTGTAGGAGAAGGGTGTAGGCATATTCTGGCTCTCCAGTTTATTAAGTGACTAGTGTATTTTTACAAAGGCTATCACTTGTTTTCATAGCAAAATACATATTCAGTGAAGAAAATGTGTTAAACTGAGAAGCAGAAAAAGAAAGAACAAAGCGTGTTAAAAAATCCCACCATTCTGACCTTTTCTAATAAAAAAACTTCTGTTTTCCCGGCTTTCAAAATAAATCATATGCTAAGGCTTTCTTTCATAAAGTAATATTTACTATGAATATTTTTTCTATATATTAATGAATCCTTGAAAAACAGTTTCAAAAACTAAATAGTATTACATCTCAAGGGAAAAACATATACTTACTATGCTAACAATGTCCTCTGGTCATAAACAGAGCCACAGTGAACAGTTTGGGATATGAATCTTTGTGGGCAACCCAAGTTACTTGTTTGTCTTTTTTTTTTAATGAAAATATTTCAAACATACAGAAAAGTTTGGATATTAGTATAACAAACACCCCAAAATGTACTATGCAAGTGTATATATCTTCCCTTATAGGGTAGGAATTCCTTCTCCATGTAAAGTGACTAGCAAGAAGTAAATCTTTACAATCCGAGATGTTTCTATCTTGGTATCCCCTAGTTTATGTCAAATGGGTGTTAGATTTGCCAATTTGTGCAAATGTGGCTCAGGCTGTCTCAGGTCCATTGTATTTATCCAATCCCTTCCTTTGATTCCTTTGGGGACATGTCTTTCAAACAATTTCCCTTGACTGCTGCTTCAAGAGTTGTCACAGCTGCAGACACAGCTGTGGGTTTTAGTTTTAACTAGAAACTCATCATTCACACTTCCTTGAACACAGCTGGGTGTGTTCTTGCTTCCTGGTCGGTAGCTCTGTTCTACAACCATTTATTTGCGTATATATCCCAATGAATACAAACTGAGTGAAATCATTATGGATTATGGGATGTAATTTTTGCTGTCTCATGCTATTTTGAGGGTTATATATCGCGTATATTGTCACTAATTTCAACAAGGGAAGAAATATAAATCATAATGGTAGTTAGACAATTGCTAGCTTTTTCTTAGGATCCACTGCTTTTTTGATCCGTAAATTAGATCCTCTACTCTGTAGACTGTATTTATTGTGCTGACTACTGGAATTTCTGTGTAAAATATTCTAGAAGGAAATGAAGGTACATAAACATCCCTCCGCATATCCCCCCCCCCCCACACACACACACACACTGAAAAATTTCATCCCAGCCCCTGGCTAAAGACAACCGATTACAAAGAATTCAAAGAAACGATGAACAGAATTAACATAGATTCCCCTTTTTATTCAGTAGTGAAAAGATTTACTAATCCTGCCACACATTAGATTAGCTGATGAAATGGTTTCGTTTTTGCCCTGTTGCTTATTTCTATTGCTTTTGATTTAGTTTCTTGTTTCCTTTTAACTTATACTTTAATTTCATACCTTAATTATTTAGGTTAGACGTGAATTGCCCTACTTAATCTATAATGGCAGTGACATCAAAGAGAAGGGGACAGATGGAGGCGTTTCAGTGGGATTTTTAGCAACTACTTCTGAATATTTATTTATTTACATATGTTTTCTATACTTAGATCTAGTGTCCCCTAGAAAAAGGCACAATTTTTTCCCCCAAAATCAACAGCAGCTATGAAAACTTTTGAAAATGTTGTCTTTCATCTTTTTTCCTTGAGTTCTATATGAAGAAGTCTGTGGCTCAGCCTGTGCTCAGTACTTCCATGTTTCAAGTGCTTGTTCTAACTTGAACCCACCTTCTTTCTTACCTTCCCTCTGTGAGGTAGTCCCATGCATTCCTGAGCTAAGAGGCTGTGGGTTGGGGACATCCTTCTGTTACTGGCCACCCTAAGACCCCAGGAGGACTGGGGGCTGCTGAGCACTTCTCTCATTTCACAGAAGTCCAGGGTGAAACTAAGGTCTTATCTAGGGGCCATGTTTAGTAAATTATGATCAAACCCTGATCTTCTGACCCTTACATTTAATACTTAGCGTCAGTGGTCTCTTCTCCAAATAATGTATTACCTCATGCCAACGTCTTTCCCAAAGACAAGAGTTCTGGAACAATGCTTTTGGGAATTCCAATCAAATAGGCTGTCACACGAATGATACTGAACATTTGATTTTTTTTTTTTCTTTCCTCCCAGGATTCATTCCTGTCTGTAGCCTTGGAGTGGCTCAAGTGGGCCGCATGAACTTTGGAAAGGATGTCAGCACCTTGAAATATTTCACCATCTGTGGCTTACAAGAGGGCTATGAACCATTCGCAGTTAACACGAACAGGGATATTACGATGTGGCTGAGCAAGAGGCTTCCTCAGTTTCTCCAGGTCCCATCCAATCACGAGCATATCGAGGTTTGCTTTTTCTTTAAAATTCAGACCATTGCCAAAATCCAGGGATGGAATGAATGTCCTTACACGTGGGAATTCCCCCCTTGGATAGTTATTGCCACTTACTTAAAAAAGTGGCCATGAAGTGTTACGTGATGGTGGAATCCGAACTCAGCATGAGGTTCTGATTTTAGGCACTTCATGGGGCCTTTACTGAGCAACACCAGGCTCAATCTGAATAAATGTAATTGTAACGTGAATTTCCCAAACTGCCTTTGGAAATGACTCAAAGCTCTGAGTCCGTAACATAGTACTGACTGTGTTTCATCTCGTCATTCCCAAAACTCTGCCGCGTGTGGGCTGTGTTTGGGGTTTGAAAAATGTGATGTCTGTTAACATCTTTAGAATCAGGAGGTCGACAGTGTGGATTCATTTCTGAACTCCCGCTTCTTCCTTTGCTAGGTGACCAGAATAGACGGCACCATAGACAGTTCTCCGTGTTTAAAGGTCACTCAGAAGTCCTTCGGTTCTCAGAACAGCAGCACCGATATCATGTTCTATCGGCTGAGCATGCCCATCGAATGTGCAGAGGTTTTCTCCAAGACGGTGGCAGGAGGACTCCCAGGCGCTGGGCTCTTTGGGCCCAAGAATGATCTGGAGGATTATGATGCAGATTCTGACTTTGAGGTTCTAATGAAGACCGCTCACGGCCATCTGGTGCCAGATCGAGTGGACAAAGACAAGGAAGCCACAAAACCAGAGTTTAATAACCACAAAGATTATGCTCAGGAAAAGCCCTCTCGTCTGAAACAAAGGTCATTGATACATGCAACATGATTTAAAATGTGTCGTTATTATGTGGGGAGGGGTGCAGGAGAGAGCAAGGGATTGCCCAGTGTCTATTTCTTCTTGCCCCCCTTCTATGTATAAAGGATTCGACAGGGGACAAGAGAGCAACCTGTTTGCTACCTGTTTGTTACCACAGACATAATCTATGCCAAGAGTTACTTATTTAAAACACTTCTTTATTGTGGTAAGAAACACATAACAAAATTTGCCATTTTAGCCATTTTTTAAGCGTATGGTTGAGTAGTGTGAAGTAGATTTGCATCGTTGTGAGACAGGTCTCCAGAACTTTCTCATCTTGCAAAACTGAAACTCTGTCCTCATTCAACAACTCTCCTTTTCCACCTATCTACCAGCCTGTAGTAAGCACAGTTCTACTTTTTATTTCTATGAATTTGACCCCTTTCTGAACTGGAATCATAACATATTTTTTTCTGTGTCATTGACTTAACTCACTTAACGTAATGCCCTCAAGGTTCATCCATGTTATTGCACATGGCAGAACTTCCTTCCTTTCTAAGGCTGAATGTTATCACGTTGAGTATAGACACCTTGTGTTTAGCCATCCTTCCACTGGTGGACATTTGGGTTGTTTCTGCCTCTTGGCTATTGTAAATAGTGCTGATATGAACATGCATGTGCAAATATATTTTCAAGATCCTACTTCAAATTATTCTGGACATACACCCAGAAATGGAATTGCTGCTGGTTCTCTTTTTAAGGTTTCAAGGAACCTTCATAGTCTTCTCCGCAGTAGTTGCACCATTTTATATTCCCACCAACAGGGCACAAGTGTTCCAGTTCCTCCACATTCTTAGTAACCCTTGTTATTTTCTGATTTTTTGATGTTGGCTATCCTAATGGCTGTGAAATGACTTCTCGGCTGTGGGTTTGATTTGCATTTCCCTGATGATTAATGATGTTGAGTATCTTTTCATGTGCTTATAGGCCATTTGTGGATCATCTTTGGAGAAATGTCTTTTCAGGTTCTTTGCCTTTTTTTTTTTAAAGGGTTATTTGCTTCTTGGTTGTTGAATTGTAGGAGTTCTTTATATATTCTGGATATTTACCCCTTATCAGATACATAATTTACAAGTATTTTCTCCTAAGAATTAGTTTTGTGAGATGTTTATATTTATGTTCTTGGTTGAAAGTTAAAGAGTATTCTAAGTAGTATTTTTTTAGACAAGGAGGCAAGTTATTTTAGCATCCTTTTTTGTACTAAATCCTAGTTTCTCAACATCAGCGTGATCAATGCTCTGGGTTAGGTAGTTACTTGTTGTGAGAGTTTGTCCTCTTAATTGAAGGATATTTAATAACATCCATGGCCTCTAACCACTAGATGTCATTGGCACACACCCCCAGCTGTGTCAAACAAAAATGTCTCCAGATAGTGGTCTCCAGATAGTACCAGATGTACTATCTGGTACTGTAGTATCTGGTATTACCAGATAGTACTGTACTATCTGGTACTCCAGATAGTACCAGAGCAAAATCACCCTGGTTTCGAACCACTCTACTAAAATGATTATATGCTCATGTTCCAATGAGGCAGAACATTTGAGTGTTGCTTTTTCTTAATCCTATACTGTATTTCAGATTTTTGCTTAGAAGAACAAAGCCAGATTACAGCACGAGCCATTCTGCAAGACTCACGGAAGATGTCCTTGCAGATGATCGAGATGATTACGATTACTTGATGCAAACATCCACGGTATGAGGTTGCAGCTTTTGTCACATACTTCTCTTTGTCCCTTATTATGTGTTGCACTTTGTAGAGTTCATTTTCATTCATCCTGTCTAGCCAGCTTATTTTAAAATTATTATTTGCTTATATTTTGGGGATCGAAAATTTGAAAAGTATAGGTGTATTCTGATATATGTTACCTACTAAGAGACCTGTTTTAGACAGAACATCCTGATGGTGTGCTTAATCCTGATTTGCTGTCCATCTTCTTTTTCTTTTCTTTTTTTTTTTTTTTTTACTTTTTAAAAATATTTTATTTTATTTTTTTTCAGCGTTCCAAAATTCATTGTTTATGTATCACACCTAGTGCTCTATGAAATACATGCCCTCCTTAATACCCACCAACAACCCCCCATGCCCGTCCCCTCCAAGATCCTCAGTTTGTTTCTCAGAGTCCACAGTCTCTCATGGTTTGTCTCCCTCTCTGGTTTCCCCCAACTTACTTCTCCTCTCCATCTCCCAGTGTCCTCTGTATTATTCCTTATGCTCCACAAGTAAGTGAAACCATAAAATAATTGACTCTCTCTGCTTGACTTACTTCACACAGCATAATCTCTTCCAGTCCCGTCCACGTTGATACAAAAGTTGAGTATTCATCTTTTCTGATGAAAGCATAATACTCCATAGTATATATGGACCATATCTTCTTTATCCATTCGTCAGTTGAAGGGCATCTTGGTTCTTTCCACAGTTTGGCGACCGTGGTCATTGCTGCTATAAACGTTGGGGTACAGATGGCCCTTCTTTTCACTACATCTATATCTTTGGGGTAAATACCCAGTAGTGCAATTGCAGGGTTATAGGGTAGCTCTATTTTTAATTTCTTAAGGAATACACTGTTTTCCAAAGTGGCTGTACCAACTTGCATTCCCAGCAACAGTGTAAGAGGGTTCCCCTTTCTCCACATCCTCTCCAACACGTGTGGTTTACTATCTTGTTGATTTTGGCCATTCTAACTGGTGTAAGGTGGTATCTCAATGTGGTTTTGATTTGAATCTCCCTGATGGCTAGTGATGATGAACCTTTTTTCATGTGTCTGTTAGCCCTTTGTATGTCTTCTTTAGAGAAGTGTCTGTTCATGTCTTCTGCTCATTTTTTTGATATGATTATCTGTTTTGTGTGTGTTGAGTTTGAGGAGTTCTTTATAGATCTTGGATATCAGCTGTTTGTCTGTAGTGTCATTGCAAGTATCTTCTCCCATTCCATAGGTTGCTATCCTATTTCTTGAAAAAATTTTGATTTCCACTTAATTTTTCCAAGTGCATATGATTTCCTTAATCTTAGCGATATGTCTAAAGGAAGGTGATTTCTTATACTTTGTTGGAGGTCACATTTTGCCAGATGCTATTTACAGTTTTCAAAACATCTTTTCCTTAAAAATCCAAGTAAGAAAAAGAATATAGACTTCTAGCCCTCATAGAAAACCCCCACATTTGGGCTAGATTTTCACATATTCTGAGCTATTTCAAAGTGGTTTTAAGGTGGCAAATACTATGTTATCGGTAGAAAAGGTGAAACATATTCAAATAGTGGATAACAGGTATAAAGACTCCAGCACTGATTGGTGTGCTTCTGTAAGCTTACATGCCTAAATGGATTATTTTTCTGCATAAGTGTACTATATATGTATACATACATTTGTAGGTGTGCTATGAATGTACATGGACTGATTTTGTAAAACTTACTTTTATACTTTATGAAAGTATAGAACTTTTATACTCATAAGTAGTATAAAGAGCCTGAAATCACTTGGAATGTTTGCTCTGACAAATCCTTTTCTCTTTTTCCCATTATTTCTTATTTAATTTCCCTTTGCTCTAATTTAAGACCTATTTCACAATGTTAGTTCTTTGTACCTGTAACATTTGAATTAGGCCAAATGATTTTAAACAAAGAAATAACAGCCTTAGGGCAGTTTAAAGACACTGCATATCAAGGTTTTGTTTCTTCTTACTTTGCCAACACTTGTTTTTACTGTCTTGACAGTACTATTACTCAGTGAGAATCTTTCCTGGCCAAGAACCTGCTAACGTCTGGGTAGGCTGGATTACATCAGATTTTCATCAATATGATACAGGCTTTGACTTGGACAGAGTTCGTACAGTAACCGTTACTCTAGGAGACGAGAAGGGAAAAGTGCATGAGAGGTCGGTTTTTCTCAATTTTCTTTTTACATGAATGATATCTGATGAAAATGTTGATCAACCTAGGTCTTTGTGTTTTCCCCCTTGGATTTAATGTCCAGAATAATACTGTATTTATAGAAGCAATATCATCAAACCATTAATGTCAGTGTTCTTTTTGTTACTCCTACAAACCAGTAAGGAATCTGAATATATAAAAAGTGAAAAACATTATAAAGTAAGAGCAGTGCATCCTTTTCAGGTAGTACTCATATATTCCTTCAGTTGACACTGGATGTGACTAACAGTTTGGGTTACCTGTACTTAGCCTTTGTTTTAGCGATTAGGGACGGGTGAATGTGAGACCTCTGTGGTCAGCAATGTGTCTGGGGAACTGTTGATGTGGTGGGGAGATAAACGTGAAGAGAATATGGGCTAGTAGTTGAGACCAGGTGGACACGTTTGAACTCAGACTGAGGACTAGTGGGTTCTTTCCTCAGCTTTGCCATTGACTCGCTGTGTGGCTTTGGGTAAGTCACTTACACTTTCTGTGCCATCCTTTTTCATTTGTAAGACAAAACCAAACTCAAACCAAACCTTCAAAAAAGTGAAGAAGGCTATCTTCCTTGTGGAATAAGACAAGAGAAGATTTGACCATTTGCTTCTACCTTTTGTGCCCATGCATCCTCTCTGATCTGCTGTGACAGGTCTCATAGAGAAAGGCCTCCATACCTTGCTTCTCTTCTATACCATCGTTTGTGGTGACTGGAAGCTCACTCTCCTGCCTTCAGGTCGTTACACTGGAGCCCTTGAGACAGTGGGCCGAGCCAAAATCTCCAGTCAAGAGTGCTTTACATCAGTATGGGGGTCCCAAACCACCTGTCTCCAGGAATATTCTTGCAGGACACATTGGGTTTTCAGAGATGGCAACAGTATAAGGAAATAACCCAACAGAGGAATGGGATACCTTAGAGATGGTTTTAGCCTTAGAAACAGAGGGTAGGGAAGGGTTGTCGGATCTTACGTAAATAGTGCAAAGAAACGGAGCCAACTTGATTATTCCAAAACTGACTTTATCTGAGCCTTCTTTTTCTTTTCCTCCTACTTGCCTGCCTTTGACTTTTTTTTACTAGTTTCATGAGCTCACCACTCTGCTGTGGCAGAGAAAAGGAAGGAGGCAAAGCTGAAATCACTTAGGTTTATTACCATCTCTTGTAAAGGTTTCGTGAAGGTGAAACAAGGGCTTGTTGTTAATATTGCTGATTTTATGCATATTCTAGCTAATTTTTTCTCTCATAACAGATCACCGGGAATTGTCCACAAAGGGGCATCATTTTAGTCAAATTTTAAATATACTGAATCATTGATGGCTCACGTAGAGTTTGCCTAAGGACTTTGATAGTGTTTGGAAATGAATGCTTCTCAACCCCAAACAAGTGGTTTAAAAAAAAAAAAAGGAAAAAGAAAAAAAAAAGAACCCTTTGAGAATGAAAATTGCAAATTTGGATGATTATTAAATAGTTAAACTTTTTTGAACCTCAGAAAAAGGTCCAGTTTGGTTTGAGTTTTTGGAGGGAAGGTGCAGGTCAGTTTTTACTTGGTTCCAACTTGTTGACCTGTCTCCATTAGGTGTGAAATTCAGAGACGTGTAAGACCTGATTCAGAATGTCCACGAAGTCAATGGGATTTTGCTCAGAATCACAGAATCGGGCCCATTGTGCACCTCTCCCATTACAGCATGAGCTTGTTGCTTGCGCAGCATAATTTAGGTTTAGTTTGCAAGATATACACGCTTTCTGTTATGTCTGTGGTTGTACGAAGATGAAAATGTGGTTTCTTTTTGAAATTCAGCATCAAACGCAGTAACTGCTATATGGTGTGTGCGGGCGAGAGCATGAGCCCCGGGCAAGGGCGCAACAACAATGGCCTGGAGATTGGGTGTGTCGTGGACGCTGCCAGCGGGCTGCTCACGTTCACTGCCAACGGCAAGGAGCTGGGCACGTACTACCAGGTCTGTGGGCAGAGATGGTGGTGTGCTTCCAGAAAGAAAGCCTTTCTTCCCGTGAGAAGAAAGCACATTTTATTGTTTTTTTTTTTTTTAAGATTTTATTTATTTATTTGACAGAGAGAAATCACAAGTAGACAGAGAGGCAGGCAGAGAGAGAGAGAGGGAAGCAGGCTCCCCGTCGAGCAGAGAGCCCAACGCGGGACTCGATCCCAGGACCCTGAGATCATGACCTGAGCTGAAAGCAGCGGCTTAACCCACTGAGCACCCAGGTGCCCCGAAAAACACATTTTAGATAAAAAAGTACATTAGAAATTAGAAGGAAACAGTGGTGTCCCTGGGCGGCTCAGTTGATTAATCTCAACTCTTGATTTCAGCTTAGGTCATGAGCTCAGGTTTGTGGGGTCGAGCCCTGGCTCAGGCTCTGGGCTCAGCAGGGTTTCTTTCTCCCTCTCCCTCTGCCCCTCCCCCTTACATGGGATCCCTCTTTTTCTGTCTCTCAAGTAAATAAATTAAATCTTAGGAAAGAAAAGAAATTAGAAGAAAATGAAAATAGAAATGAGTTTAATTCTACCCTTCTTCCTCTGTTTGAATAACAGTGCCTTTCAGAGGAAACAGTATATTCCTCCAAAAATGTTCATATGATAACACCATTAAATAGTCCAAAATCATTATTGAAAGAGGGTATCTGTCTGAGAGAATGCAGATGTCCAGTCCCCTTCTAGTCATTAAAAAGAAAATATTTTTTCTTAGCATTCCTTCATTAACTAATCTTACCAAATTCATTTGTTTATTTAAGGTGGAGCCAAGTACAAAATTATTTCCTGCAGTGTTTGCACAAGCAACAAGTCCCAATGTTTTCCAGTTTGAGTTGGGAAGAATAAAGGTAAGAAAGACTCATTACTGATAGTATATTTGGGGTCTTTCTATTAGGGAATAGCAGTTATTTCTTAAATGAATTCAATTTTTTTTTTTTTTTAGTACTCATATTAGTTACGTAAATGATCCTTTAAAAGAAAGGTAAGCCATGTTTGAAAGTTTTGTAATATCCTTCAGGTCACTGGGGCAATGAAATTATTTAGAAAGGGTTTTAGCAACAATTTAAAGTATTTATTAATTCATTGAAATGGTTAAAAACAAAAATGGGTTTCTCTGTGATCATCGAAAGTATTAGATACAATAAAACTAAGCTTATATGGAATAAAAATGCCCAATAACATACCATTTGATAATCATTGAATTCAGAAGTGAACTAGTAGTTCACTTTAAGTGGGCTTAAAGACCTGAAACTCCTACTTAGTGGTAAGTGCTAGAACAGGGCAGGTATAGAGAACTGTGGGAACACAGGGAAGAGCAGAGAAGTTGGAGGTTGGAGGGGGTAGATCAAGTAAAACTAAAAGAAGAGAGGACATGCAGGTCGATTCTTAACTGTGGGATAAGAGCTCTCAGAATACATCTAATAGGAGAGGCCGTTCTGGACAGAGAGCCCAAGAAAGCAAAATTATGTGAGTCAGAGAGCTGGAGGTTAAAGAATTCATTGGGACTCTCTCTCACCAAGGGTGCCTTCCAGGATGTGGCTGGAGATCAATGTGGATAGAAGGGAGACTGAGTCCCAGCAAGCTGGAAAGGCCTTGAATGCCATGCTAAGAAATTGGCACCTGTTATGTAGACAGTGTGGATCCATTGGAAATGTGAAGCAGGAGCCTGAGTATAATTAAACCTGTTTTGGAAAAATACATTGACAGTCACACGGAGGTGGAAATTTGGAGAGGGGTCTGCTGTCTCAAGAGTGAGAACAGGCAGGAATAAGGAGGTGCTGCCGATCTGATACTGTCTGCACATGACAAGGTGACGAGAGTCGTGGAAGTTATAATGGAGAGAGAATGATAAATGAGAAGATGCTGTAGAGGAGAAATGGATAAAATGTGACAATTGGATCGATAGGATTTGTTGCTGAATGGGATTCAGGTACTCAAGAAAGTGAAGAATCAGGGATTAAATTAATTTTTTAATTTTTTTAGTTTGGATAACTAAGGAATGTTAATACATCAAGCAGAAGAGCTTGTTGAAATGCAGGAGAAGGAACTGAATTGAATTTTGCAATTGTACATTTGAGATGCCAGGCACACATCAGGATGGATACAGTAGATGGTTTTTCAGGGCTGCCTCGGTGACCTTGGACATGTTCCTTCAGCTGTGTTTGCTCCGTTTCTGCCTTTGTGAAATGAGATTCTTAGCAGCCACAGGAAGGCAAATATAATACGGACTAAAGGAATCCATGACTGTTACTCATTAGGAAGGCTTCTCTGACCTTGCCAGAAGAATTTCAGCAAAATGATGGATCAAGCTATATGATAGCAAATTCAGGATTGAAAATGAGAGAAAGACAGCAAATATCTAAATGTATATACATATATACATGTATATTTTTCACACACATACATATATATACACACACAATGTATATTGTATATGTGTATATATGTATTTATACCTACTTATGTATATATGTATATATAAATTTTATATATTTTTCTCATATAAACATAAAACATATATATATATATAATTTAACCAGAGGTCCTTTCCTAGAACTCTGACTCAGTGTTGGTCTGTTTGACATTTCCATCTGGGTGTTTACAGACATCTCAGATTAAATATGTCCAATTATGTCCAAAATGGAAATGCGGACCATGGTACCTCCTCCTCCTAACCTGTCTGATCTACAGTCTTCTTCATGTCAGTGAATAGCAGAGTCACTTGCTCGGGCCCACAACCCCAGGGTCATCCTTGACTTCTCTCCTTGACATTCCGCATCCCAGTTCCATCCACCAGTGAATCCCCGGCCCGTGACCTGTCACCGTCGCCCCTTCTGATGACCACATCGATCTCCATCACCGTAATTCCCCATCAGGTTCCTCCGGTGGCCTCTTGGTGGGGACTCCTGAATTCCGCCTTGCCTCTCTGTTCATCACTCAACAATCTGAGTGACTGTCACTGTACTCAAAGAGAAATCAGATTGTGTCATTCCACTGCTCACAAACCCTCTTTCCCTGAGCACAAAAATCCTAGGTCTCATGATGGTTCTCAGGTCTAAACAGTCTGCTCTCTTGTGACCTCCCTGACCTCCTCTCCCTGACCTGCTCTCACCCCCTTCATTCTACTCCAGCCACCCTGGCCTCCAGTCTTCCTGAGACTCGCCAGGCAGACTTCCTCCTTGGATCCTTTGCATTGACCATCCCTTCTGCATGGAAATTTCCTCCCCTGCACGTCCACCTGCTTCTTCTTCTTCTTCGGATCTTTCTTGATCACCTTCTCAGCGACCCCTTTTCTGACTACCTGTTTATTCTTCCCACCCTGCCTTCTGCTTCCTTCATCCTGAGTCTACTGTTGAGTCTGCTTTCTGACTTTGTTTATTTTTTTTCTTTTGACTTTATGTTTTATCTTCAATTTAAAAAATAGAAGCTGGATGAGAGGAGAGATTTTGTGTGTTCTGTTCATTTGGTGCCTAAAGCCGTTCGGGGTCTTTCCCCCACCTCCCCATTAAAAGAGGAGAATAGGAAAGTAGCTTGAGGATGAGACTGTCTATAAGTATGCAGTAGACAAGGCTTTACGGGTGAGGGAGACACTGAAGGTAATGGGAAAGGTGAGGTCATTGTTTTTATATGGCCCTTAAGTGATAGGTGGGGGTAGTATCAAGGTCATCAGTATGGCAATAAGTTGTGGTCCAGTAGAGACCTCTTTCCCTGAGACCAGACGGAAGGAATTGGAAGGCTAAAGATGATACATATTGAAGGTAGAGGAAGGTGAACGACAAATAAATTGTATTAATGTCTGATGAATTCTGTTTCCTTGTGTGATGGTCCCATTTATCTGTTGAGCTGTCTCTGGAGTACCACCAGCTACTAAAGCCTGATAAACCCCACAGGGGGTGGGTGAGAGGTTGAAGGAGGAGGTAGGTGACAGGGGACAGGCGAGGAGAGAGAGCCAAGTGGGTGCAACTCATTACAGAGTTGGGCGCCAAAAGCAGCCTGAAGGCATGTGGGATTTCACCCAGGGCCCTGCTCAGCAGAGAAATATGAAGGTTCTTTGGTTACACTTGGTTGCCATTGTGTTTGCAGTGAGCCAGAGAGTATAACGAAAGCAATATCCCCAAACCAGTTTTGGTTTTTGTTTTTTTAAAGATTTTATTAGAGAAAGAGAGACAGAGAGAAAGCACAAGCAGGGGGAGCAGCAGGCAGAGAGAGAAGCAGGCTCCCCACCGAGCAGGGAGCCTAATGTGGGACTTGATCCCAGGGCCCTGAGATCATGACCTGAGCGGAAGGCTTGGCTGAGCCACCCAGCCATCCCCCCAGACCAGCTGGAGATACATTCTTTCATAATATTCTCTCCTCTTGTCTTAGCAGGAGCGATTCAATCCAAGATCTCTTATTTCTTGTATTGACTTTGCTGGACGCGGAGAGTATCTTACTTCCACTACCTCTTTCCTGCACAGGACCGTGGTCATTATCATTAACCCCATAGACTGTTACAAATTAATTCTTTTTCTACTCCCCGTCCCCAACCCCGTTCCCTAGAATGTGATGCCTCTGTCGGCGGGATTATTCAAGAGCGAGCACAAAAACCCCGTGCCGCAGTGTCCGCCGCGTCTCCACGTGCAGTTTCTGTCCCACGTCCTGTGGAGCAGGATGCCCAACCAGTTCTTGAAGGTAGATGTCTCTCGAATCAGTGAGCGCCAAGGCTGGCTGGTGCAGTGTTTGGATCCTCTGCAGTTCATGTCTCTTCATATCCCGGAGGAGAACAGGTCAGCCCCACGTGCCCTTTACCGTCTGATTGGGACCCTTCAAAATTGGGGGGTGTTGCTGGGGGAGCAAAAGGAAGCTTGGAAATACCCAGTTTCTTGGGGGCGATGGAGATATTATTTCACATATTCCACGCTGAAATCTCTTTCTCAACCAGTTCGTTACTGAAACAAAACTACTGTACTGCCCTTGGAGGAGCTCTGGAATATTGCTCCTTTCCTCTTGTTTTCTCTGCACCCAGAGCAGGTAAGTATTCCGACAAGTGCAACTGCAATTGAACTTAAGACTCGGTGGTTGCACGAGGTCTGCTCCGGGCTGGGATGGGGGATGTGTGTGGTCCGCTGGCCTTCTTATCCCAGCCCCAAGCTGTTGGAGCAGCTCCAGCCCGAGACACAGGGTTTCCGTGGCTAAGGTATACAGTAGGGTTAAAGGACACTTGAGGTCTCTGAGAACTTCTTTTTGCTTGTTCACTCCTGTTTTATTGATCCAAGCCAGTCATAGTCAAGCCCAAAGTAAAGAGGGCGGAGAAGATTACTCCACCTACAGGGAAGAAGGAAGGGGGAGAGTGTTTAGAAAGGACAGTATAATCTGTATCAGGGGCTGAGGGAGTGGGTTTTTTTTTTAATGTTTTTTTTTTTTAAAGATTTTATTTATTTATTTGATAGAGAGATCACAAGTAGGCAGAGAGGCAGGCAGAGAGAGAGTGGGAAGCAGACTCCCCGCTGAGCCGAAAGCCCAATGCGGGGCTCGATCCCAGGACCCTGAGATCATGACCTGAGCTGAAGGTAGAGGCTTAACCCACTGAGCCACCCAGGCGCCCCTAAGCGAGTGTTTTATTTTATATTTAGTATTGTCATTATAACAGATAAAACAATCAGTTATTTCTTTTCTTCTCATGCAGTTAAAGCCATAGCTCATTAACGTATGAATATTGCTATGAGCAATTGGTGGGGGAAGACAGATTAAAATGATTGACATCTGTACTTTGGTTTGCCTTCACCTACGTGTAAAGTTGGAAGATGTAGACGCTACATCCTTCAGACTTCCCTATTTCATTCTTTCCATGAATATGTCTTAGTTCCCACTGTATCCCTGGCACTGGATAGTAAATAGTGTACAAAATAGTCATGATTCTTACCTTAAAAGATATCATGGTCTGGTAGGGAGGAGAGGTTCTTTAAAGGAAGAGACAGGGTACCATAAAGTGAATAATGGCAGGTATATGGGAAGGTGGTGAAAATGTAAAATTGTAGAGTCCTTAGATGTTTCTAGATACTGACACTTTAAGAGTGATTAGACAGTAGAGAAAGTTGTATTCCTCAGTAAGAACCTAGAATGAGGATGTTCTGTGTTGCTACAATGAACGGGTTTATATATATCTGACCATTGGCCAGACTTCAGTCTTCTTGAGAGACTGGGAGGCTTAGCGAAGACCTGGGGATCATTGTCCACTATACTGTGAGGGAGAATGCCTACTCAGTTATACCTTCCCAAGAATTGGCTGCTAGCAGCTGAGCCCCATGGTTGTGTGGTTTCCTAGAGGCCCAGGTGGTACATGGCGTGGGGAATCATTTGCTTTGGGTTTCTAATGCATAAAGCTTCTGGTTCTGAGATTTCAGAGGTGCAATCTTGAACAATTTGGCACCATCAGGCTTTCAGTGGAATACCTTTGAGCCAGGCAGCCTAGATACAGTTGGGCATGGGCAGAATGATAGAGTCCTAAGGACAGTGACAGAGCTTAACAACAAATAATCACAAAGAATTACCCAGCACCTATTGTGTACTGGGCTAAGTGCATGATAAGTATTAATACACAAGTCATATAATAACCCATGTTCTGATGAGTTAATATTAGAGTCTCTCACCAGGATGTCTTCCTAGATGAATGAGTCACTCCCCTTATTGTGAATTTATCTGGTTTCTCCTTTTAATTCTCCAGTGTCACCTATAAGCCATCTTAATAATATACTAATAAATAGTTTAGAAAATTTTGCACATCTAAAAGAATTATGTGCTTTAAAAAATTGACTCTATTTTGAAAGGAATGGCTTTATTTTAGGCATATTCTGGCCACACTTAAGGTTTTATGTGTTAGAAGGGCATGATAAAAAGCAAAAGGACCTGAATTAAGAGCTCAGTGTAACCAGATTCCCAGTAGAAACTTTCCCAAGTGCAAGGTCACAGACAGTGTTTGTTTTCCCAAGCTGCACAAATCTGGTGGAAACCAGGGCTGCGTTGGTGGACATGTAGGGGCTGTGTGGGATGTATGAGATAGTAACTCATGTCAGAGGAATTAGCCCTCCATTCCCTTTCTTCTGACTGTCAGGGTAGTAGCTGATCATGGATCAGAGACAAGGTCAATGTAGCCCAAGGCAGAGTTTCCTCGTTTCTTGAGCCAGTTTAGCCAAGTTGGAGAGGGACGTTCCAGATTTTCCAAGGAGTACTTATATTTTGAAAGAAAGGGAGCCCACCACATCCAGGTGGAGACCGTATCGAAAAGCGGTGCCCCAAACCTTGGGGTGATGGAAGATGGAAAAGCTCCAAGTGCCGCAGTTGGAAATTTCCAATGTAAAATTGTACACATGGGAAAACTTGTAACATACATAGTACTGATTAAGGAAAAATAAAACCAAAACCAAACCACTACGCTATCATGAAACCTGTCATAGAAAAGTATTTTTTTTAAGTGTTTCCATAACTTTTTTTGAAATTTACGATGTACGCAGATTTCTCCTGCGATTCAGAATTTTGAAAAGTGTCACATGCTTCACCTCGCTACTGCGCCCCCTCTTCCACAGGTCTGTGGACATACTGGAGCTGACGGAGCAGGAGGAGCTGCTGAAATTCCACTATCACACTCTCCGGCTTTACTCCGCTGTCTGCGCTCTTGGGAACCACCGGGTGGCACACGCCTTGTGCAGCCATGTCGATGAGCCTCAGCTTCTCTACGCCATCGAGAACAAGTACATGCCGGGCTTGCTGCGCGCTGGCTACTATGACCTGCTGATTGACATCCACCTGAGCTCCTACGCCACGGCCAGGCTCATGATGAACAGTGAGTTCATCGTGCCCATGACGGAGGAGACCAAGAGCATCACCCTTTTCCCTGACGAGAACAAAAAACATGGCCTCCCGGGGATTGGCCTGAGCACCTCCCTCAGGCCACGGATACAGTTTTCCTCCCCCAGTTTTGTAAGCATTAATAATGAATGTTACCAGTACAGTCCAGAGTTCCCGCTGGACATCCTCAAGGCCAAAACCATTCAGATGTTGACAGAAGCTGTTAAGGAGGGCAGCCTTCATGCCCGGGACCCCGTTGGGGGGACAACTGAGTTCCTCTTTGTACCTCTCATCAAGCTTTTCTACACTCTGCTAATCATGGGGATCTTCCACAATGAGGACTTGAAACACATCTTGCGGTTGATAGAGCCCAGTGTGTTCAAGGAAGCCACCACTCCGGAAGAGGAGACGGACACGCTGGAGAAAGAGCCCAGCCTAGAAGACTCCAAGCCAGACGGAGCTGGTGAAGATGAAGCCAAAGGGGGTAAGAGGCCCAAGGAAGGCCTGCTCCAAATGAAACTGCCTGAGCCAGTTAAATTGCAGGTAATCAGAAAAAATGATTTCAGTCAATTTCAGAGTGACTAACTGTGAAGGTATTGATATTTACCTTTGTCTCCTTTTCTCTCAGGGCTTGTGTGTGTACTTTGGTGTTCCTATATAATGATAGCTTTTCATAAAATTACCCAACTTCCTATTGTGCTTAGGGATGTGTCCATATAATTGTGTTGCATTTAGAATGGAATTTGTGATTTTTCCAAGGGAGTCAACTGACAGTAATTCATCAGCGATACCTTTAGTAATTTGCGTCTGTGTGTGTAGGCCTAGGTGTCCACCTGCTAGCCCTTTTTCTCCTCCCTCTTCACTCATTGCTGGAATGCCTGAAATTGAAGGCACCTCACCCCCTTTCTAACCTCGCCTCCACTCACACCAACCCTCGAATACTTGTTTGCCAGTAGGTGTGCCCATTCTCACACAGCAAGGGTTTGCTTTAAGAAATTAAAGACATCACCTATTTCTTGTGCTTATCAAGAAGATGTCTAAGGATCGTTTCTTAACATCTCTTTAGTTCACCAGAGTCCATTTGATGGTTTGCATCATTGACATGCTCCCTTGCTCTTCCCTCCTTAGTCGACATTGATTGAAATCTTCTTCTGAGCCAGACATTTGGTTCTGGTTGGAGGAAGCAGATGTGGACTCTACCTTCCAGACGTTCACAGTCCCTAAGGGAAATAAGGACTTGTTTATCTCTCCATGCTAAAATAGTTTATTGCTAATTGCATTAAGTGATCTGAAGGAAAAGAATGGATGACTAGGAAAAAAAAAATGAAATATCCACTGGATTACTGCAAGAAAGATGTGGGGGAGTCCTCTCTGAGATGGTGGCTTTTAAGCTGAGGTCAGGTGGATGAGCCTGGGTCCAGTAGTCATGAAGTAGGAGCAGGAAGATTGTTCTAGGAGATTTTCAGCCAGAGCTTGTAGCTCAACAAAGATTCTGAGATAGAAAAAGACCAGTTAGCTTAATGAGCTAAGGGGAAATGGATCAAGTAGGCAGAGAGCAGTTCATGTAGAATCTAGGCATTTGATAAAACCAGCCATATAATAGACTTTAAATTTTATCCTAAGTTCAGATAAAACCACTGAAGAATTTTTTTTTTAAAATCACTGAAGAATTTTAACAGGAAGTTTTTATTCTAGAAAAATCTATGATGCTACAAAAGTTGGGTATTCATCCTTTCTGATGGAGGCATAATACTCCATAGAGTATATGGACCACATCTTCCTTATCCATTTGTCCATTAAAGGGCATCTTGGTTCTTTCCATAGTTTGGCGACTGTGGCCATTGCTGCTATAAACATTGGGGTACAGATGACCCATCTTTCACTACATATGTATCTTTGGGATAAATACATAGTAGTGCAATTGTAGGGTCATAGGGAAGCTCTATTTTTAATTTCTTGAGGAATCTCCACAATGTTTTCCAAGGTGGCTGCACCACCTTGCATTCCCACCAACAGTGTAAGAGGTTTAACAAATAGCATGGAGGACAAGGGGAGATGGAGAGGAGAAGAGACTTGAGGGAAATTGGAAGGGGAGGTGAACCATGAGAGACTATGGACTCTGAAAAACAATCTGAGGGTTTTGAAGGGGCGGGGGTGGGAGGCTGAGGGAACCAGGTGGTGAGTATTATAGAGGGCACGGATTGCATGGAGCACTGGGTGTGGTGCAAAAACAATGAATACTGTTACACTGAAAAGAAATTTTAAAAAAAATCTGTGATGAAAATCGATAAGGAGAGAAAGGGAGGGTCATCTAAAGTCCACTTAGTTAAGAAGCTGTCGTGTTGGTCCAGACACAAGGTCCATGCCCATGTCCATGAAGGTCCATGCCCTTCACCCCATGCTAGGGTGGGATGAAGGGCATGGAGAAGGAGGGTAGATGATAGGGCTACCTCAGAGCTGGCATTGACAGGAATGTACCTGTTGTGGTTGTGAAGTTTTCTTTACCGCTTTCCTTGTACGGTATTATATAATATTGGTTGTTGGTATTATATGATTTAAATGTTTTCCTAAGTATGGGCAGAACATTCTCTCATAGGCATGTTTCTACCAACATATACTGTTGGTTAAAAATCCTTTTGGATTCAGGTAGAAGAATACCCAACTAACTGTTTCATGAGTAAGCGATGGAACCACTTAATTAATTTACATGAGAAGTCTGGAGGTACACAGTTCTAAAATTCATATAGTGGCCCAATAATGTCCTCAGGAACCTGGCCTTTAATATTTCCCTGTGCTCCTCGGTGTGTGGTTTTCATCCTAAAGTGAAGTGATCATGTCACTCATTACCCAGTTGTACCCATTTGGGGGGGGGTGTTCTAGTCTTTTATTTTTGATGAGAAATCTTTCCCACAGGACCCCCTGGCTAACTTCTCCTTACATATCTTATTTGCCATAGTACCTGTGGCTGAGAGGAGTCCAGGATGGTAAATGTCCACCAGAAGAATGTGTATTTACCCTTTTTGCTAGAAAAATTACTTCTTATCCCCTGGGACCAACCACAGCCTGCACAAAATCAGAATTCTGTTCATAGAGAAGAGTTGGCCACTAAGCCTGTCTGCCACAGATTTTGATCTGATACGCATTTACCACATAAAGATCCAGAAATTAAATCTCATCTCCTTTGTCATCATCTTTTTAGATGTGCCTGCTGCTTCAGTACCTCTGTGACTGCCAAGTCCGGCACCGGATAGAAGCCATTGTGGCCTTTTCCGATGACTTCGTAGCAAAGCTCCAAGACAACCAGCGTTTTCGATACAACGAAGTAATGCAAGCCTTAAACATGTCAGCTGCCCTCACAGCCCGGAAAACAAAGGAATTTAGATCGCCCCCTCAAGAGCAGGTACAAGAATGCAATGGAAATCCTTCCTTTTTTCTTTGGGTTTTACATCATCCAGGATATAGTAATTGCAAAATTATATCATAAGTTATAAGTGTGTTGTTGTTTTTTTTTCCCTTCCTGTTCTCTTTAAGCCACATTGATTTAGTCAGTAATTATTAGTTTCACCAAAAAAAATTACCCAGTTAGTTTAAACAAACAAGAGACTTACTGAAAGTTATCATGTGTATTCTAGATTCTTGGACAAGACTGATGTGCCAGATTCTGAAGTTCTCTTTGCAGAACTTCAGAATCTGGCACATCAGTCTTGTCCAAGATCTTCGTTGGCTGACAAGGCACCACTCCAGTGAAAAGGAGCCCCTCCATTCTAAGAATTGATGTCAGATACCTTCTGTTTGATCCCTCCTGTAAGACCAAATTTCGATGCCCCAAGGCTTGCCGGAAGATGGATCACCTCTTCATGGTTCTTCTGGTTGCTCACTCCAAACCCACCTCTCTCCCTTGGTGAGAGGGAGTACAGTGGTACAGCAGTACAGTTGAACCAAGGGCACGTGCCTGATCCAGACAATGAGCTAGTCTGGAATCTACTTCAAAATGGGATGCCTGGTGCGGGAGATTTCCAAGATGGTGGTGAAAAGGTATAACCACCAGATCTCATCTTCAGTCTCTTGCCCTTAGCATTTCCCTCTCAAGATACTTCAAAGTGAAAATGTTTAGGGACTAATAGCAGAAGTTGTCTTCTCACCAGAATGTAGTTTCTTTGAGGGAGGGGTCATGGAATTTTGTTCATTGCCAGGAAGAGCATGTATGGAGCAGAAAACAAGTCCAAGCCTTCCCAAATTAAATCCATTTGGTAAACTGAAGTCAAGAGGCTCCTGCTTCTGGAAAAATGAAGTACATGGACCTTCTCGATTCTTCCTTCTAAGTACAACTGTAATCCTGGAAATTACATAAAAGATTGGATAGGAAGACTCTAAAAGGTAGAAACAAGGAGACTGGCTATGGAAATGGGACCTCAGGACCTGTGATAAGTCCCCTGGGTTTTCTTTTTGCCTCATCTATCTCAGACTTGGGGCTAAAGGAGCCCACAGTGCAGAAATCCATTGGCATCAACAAGAAAAGCCCAACCAAGGGCTTCTATGTCTAGCCAGAGGACCATGAAAACTGTCTTTCTAGCAAAACCAAAAACTTGTAGGGACTAACAATACTACTCCAGTCGAACACAAGACGGAACTGTGCCTTACCCCCACCCCAACCAACAGACACTAAATGGGGAGCCCAGACCTCCACCCTCACCAGGCTGCAATGAGGTGCTCCAGGCAAAATTGTGGGGAGCTGGGACTTCATCCCTGATGACTGGTAATGTGGCCTGCTTCTTCCAGAGTGTCAGTAGAGGCCAGAGAGGGAGGAGTAAGTGCATGGCACTTTTGCCCTTTCCAGCCAGGGTTGAATGAGTTGAGTATAGGTCTAGTGGGGAATTGGATTTCCCCTTGCCCAGTGAGAACAATGTCTTCTCCTCTTTCATTGTTCATGGAAGCTGAGTGAAGAAATGGGCTTCCATTCCTACCAGGCAGTAGCAAGTAACAAGGCAGCTCAAACTCATCTCCTGCTGAGAGATGTCAAAAGAAACCAGATATTTAAATAAGATCCAGAAGTCTCATAAGACCAAAATGTCAAGGTTTCAATTAAAAAAAAAAAAAAATCACTCATCACACTAAGAAGCAGGAAAAACTTAAAGAAAAGATATTTAAGAGGTACCAACTCTGAGGTGAAGAAGATGTTAAATTTGTCTGACAAGGCTTTTAAAGCATTCATCATAAAACTGCTTCAAAATGGGGCAGGAGGGGAACTCATCACAAAGAAATATAGAAATAAGAACCAAATGGAAGTTTCAGAACTGAAAAATCACCAGAATAAAGAAACCTTAAGTGGATGGACTTAGTAGTAGAAGGAAGGAGAAAGAGAAAAGAATCACTGAACTGAAGAGAGAACAGCAAGAATTACCCAGGCCAAATTACCATATGGTCTCTCTGGTGTGAGGAGTCTGAGAGACAGGGTGGGGGATTGTGGGGGGAAGGGAAGGAAAAAGTGAAACAGGATGGGATTTTGAGGGAGACAAACCATTAGAGACTCTTAATCTCACGAAACAAATTGAGGGTTTCTGGAGTGGGGGCGGGAGGGAGAGGGTGGTGGGGTTATGGACACTGGGGAGGGCATGTGCTATGGTGAGTGCTGTGAAATGTGTAAGCCTGATGATTTACAGACCTGTACCCCTGGGCAAATAATACATGATATGCTAATTTAAAAGAAAATTACCCAGTCCAGGGACGTCTGGGTGGTTCAGTCAGTTAAGTGTCAGACTTTTGATTTCAGCTCAGGTCATGATTTCAGGGTCATGAGATCGAGTGCCACATCAGGCTCCATGATCAGCTGGGAATCTGCTGGAGATTCTTTCCCTCTCCCTTGTCCCTGCTCCTGTGCACGTGCACATGCTCTCTCTCTTAAATAAATAAAATAATCTTTAAATAATAAATCTTATTATTTAAAAAATAATCAGATTTAAATAACTTTTAAAAATAAAATAAATAACTTTAAATAAATAATCTTTAAAAATTAAAAAAAAAAAAGAATTACCCAGTTGGAAAAACAGAAGAAAAAATAAAAGCCTCAGGACCCTGCAAATATAACAAAAGATCCAACATTTGTGACATTAGAGTCCCAGAGATGGGAAAAAGAGGGGGAACTGGAAAAAAAAATTAAATAAATAATGGTTGAAATGTTTCAAGTTTGGCAAAAGATACAAAGAAAGAGACTCAAGAAGCCGAATAAACTAGGTACCCAAAGAAATCTAAACCAAGACAATCACTGTCAAACCTCTGAAAACTAAGGACACAGAAGAAAATCTTGAAAGCAGTGAGAAAGAAATGACACACAGAGGAGGAAAAGCAATGTGAGTGACTGTGATTTCAGACTGGCCAATGGAGGCCAGACAGAGACAGAAGAGGCACACCAGTTTTCAACTGGAAAAAGACTGAAAACCCAGAATTCTATAGGTAGTAAAACATCCTTCAGGAATGCAGGGGAGATCAAGACAGTCTCCAATGAAGGAACACACTGAGAACTGGACTACAGCAGACGGACCCTGAAAGAACTGTAAACAAAATCCTTGAAATAAAGAGAAAAATGACTGTAGAAGAAAATTGTGAAAATCTGGAATGGAGAAAGAACTATGGAAGGTGTTAAAGCATGGAGAACTACAATGCAATTTCTTTTATTTTTGAGTTTTCTAAGTTATATTTGTTGGTTGAAGCAAAAATGATAAAGCTGTCTAATGTGTTCTAGATGTATTTATAGGGAATACTTAAGACATATGTAGTTTTTATTTTTTAATTTTTAAAGAAGATTTTATTCATCTGTTTATTTTGGGAAGAGACCACGTGTGGATGAGCTAGAGCAAGCTTGGGGGGAAGGGCAAAGGGGGAGAGACGAGTTGACTCCGTGCTGAGCCTAGAGCCTGATGTGGGACTGGATCCCATGTCCGTGACCCAAGCTGAAACCAAGAGTTGGATGCTTAACTAACTGAGCCTCCCAGGTACTGCAAGACATTTTATATTTTAAATAAAGGAGGATAAGCAGTCTAAAGGGAGGTAAATTTTCTGTGCTTCACTCAAACCAATAATATATTGATGCCAGTAGTCTATAATGAATTATGTATGTATAATGTAATATCCAGAGCAACCACTTAAAAAGCTATAGATAGAGCTATACTAAAAATAAATAAATTAATTAATTTTAAAATGCCAGGGTTAACTCAACATGAGATCCTAAAAATAGTTTAAGGAACCCATAGCAAGTTGGGAAAAATAAAGCAGAACAAACAAAAAACACATAAAATTACAGATTTAAGTTATAGCACATCCATAAAGTCATGAATATAGATAATCTAAATATATTAATTAAAAGGCAGAGATTGGCAGAGTGGCTTTTGAAACTTGGCCTGACCATATGGTCTTAGGTTTCTAGGAGAAACTCATATCAAATAGAATGATGTAGATAGGTTAAAAGTGAAAGGATGAAAAAGGTTACACAGATATAGATAGATAAATTTAATTTAAATTTTAGGTAGTTAACGTACAGTGGAAAATTGGTTTCTGGAGTAGAATTCAGGGATTCATCACTTACATGTAATACCTAGCGCTCATCACAAGTGCCCTCTAGTCTATCTCCACCTCCCTCCCTCCACCAACCCTAAGTTTGTTCTTTGTCATTAAGAATCTCTTATGGCTTATTTCGCTCTCTCCTTTTTTTTTCTCCCATCCCATATGTGCCACTTCCCCACGGTGCACGAAAGAAGAATGAGGCGCAAACAAGTCAGGTGCGAGAGACAGGGAGCAGTAGAGAAGACTGTTGCCCCGAACAACTGCTCAGTCCCATATTATTAGATACAGGATAACAATCAACAAAGGAGTAGAAGAGGGCTCTGCATTAACCAGATGCCTTGTAAACAAGAAGGAATATCACTTATACATTGATTATAAATCTTACAGATAAGCAAGGAAAGTAGGATATGTTTGGTCATGCAGTATAGAATTTATAGGGGAGCAAGCACATTTAAAGGGATTATCTTGATTAACGGCAGGCTGTCTCTGAGGCAGGGCAGATAATGAAAAAAATGTAGCAGGTGGCGTTCCACCCAGAGCGGGCCAGGCGTTCCTGGCTGCTCGGCTTCCAAGCCGTAAATCATCCTCTCCCCCAGAGACCTGTTGCTAATGCATGTTTCTCTTAAGACAACCTTTAAGCATGCTTGCTAGACTAGTGCAATTTCTCATGGGTTATATTTTAAGCAGTACATTGTTTTGAGGGACAGTTACACATATGTTCATTTGTCTTTCTTAAATTCCACATATAAGTGAGATCATATGGTACTGACTTATTTCACTTAGCATAATATATACTAGCTCCATCCGTGTCATTGCAAAGGGCAATATTTTATTCTCTTTGATGGCTGAGTGACAGTCCATTGTGTATGTGTGTGTGTGTGTGTGTATATATATATACCACATCTTCTTTATCCGTTCATCAGTCAGTGGACATTTGGGCTCTGTCCATAGTTGGCTAATGTTGATAATGCTGCTATAAACATCTGGGTGTATGTATTCCTTCAAATCTGTGAAAAAAGGGATATCTGGGTGGCTGAGTGGGTTAAATCCTCTGTCTTCAGCTCAGTTCATGATCCCGGGGTCCTGGGATCGAGCCCCGCATCAGGCTCTCTGCTCAGCAGGGAGCCTGCTTCCCCCCCACCCCCGCTTACCTTTCTGCCTACTTATGATCTCTGTCTGTCAAATAAATAAAATCTTTTAAAAAATATGTGAAGAAGATATATTATGAAAAAATAGGTGTATATCAGAACAAAGAAATTATCAGAGACAGACAGGGACATTATACAATGATAAAAGAGCAACTTGCTAAGAAGACAAATGTACATGTATTAAATAATAGAGCTGAAAAATACGTGAGCTCCACACAGATAGGACTGAAAGAAGAAATAGATAAATACACAATTATACGGGGAGACTTCAGCACCCCTTTGTCAATAATTGATAGAAAAGCTAGACAGAAGTCAGCAAGAATATAGGAAAACACAACCCTCGCACTACCAAACAGGATCTTTGGATATTTGTAGAACACTCCACCCAAGGATATATTTTTTTTCAAGTTCCCTTGAAACATTCTCAATGATGGACTCTATCCTGGGCCATAAAACAACCTAAACACATTTAAAAGCATTGGATTTTTTTCATACAGAATCTTTTTGCTGACCACAATGGAGTTCAACTTAGAAATCAATAAAAGAAAGGTAACAGGCAGTCTCCCATTACTAGAGAACTAAAGAACACAATCTTAAATAACTCTTGGTAGAGGTCTCAGGGGAAATTTAAAAACATATTGAACTGAAAGAAAATGAAAATATATTAAATATTTATATTAAATTATATTTAATGTTAAATATAATTTAATTTTATATTAAATTATATTTAATGTTAAATATAATTTAATTTTATATTAAATT